>NC_142823.1:3923947-4074868 GCF_057945365.1 Rhopilema esculentum | reverse complement strand
TCAAGGTGAAAGTTGGTGCTGATATAGATGACGATGTTAGGAGATGTAAACTTGTCCGACAAGAAATTGGCTGGGACAATAATTTGGTAAGTGTTTCGTGCTGTCCTCAGTGCTATTCTACAGGCAACCCATCACCTCCAATCATATGTGCTCTGCTGATTTTTATTCTGTATTCCTTATAAATTTAATGAAGCAATTCAGGGCGATGGTACTGAGTGGTTGGCAATACGTGGCAGCTGAAAGCAGCTAGGACAAGGGACTGGCTACGTTAACTAATCTTGTTGTTGGCCCCCTCTATACATACAGTATACGTCGAACTCCTCTTTAATTCAAAAGAGTTCCACATTGTTGACGTCACAAAAATCTATTTCTATAATTTTTAAATTTTAGCCAGATAACCTGAATGAACATTGAGAAATTTTATAAAATTTGCTGTTATTTGCCTTCAAATTGCTGTTATTTTGCCTTGGCTCATAACTTTATGAACTAGTCCAGGGTATCAGAAATCCGTTAGCAAATTGGAATCTTTAATTGGAGTTATCTCACCAAATTTTTAACATATCTTATACCTTATTTTGCTCTATATGTTGAAAATTAAATTATTTGGTACTCTATTAAACCTGAAGCGCTGTCATTAAAATTAGATAGATCTTTTGTGGGTATGTCACAGATGGATTCAATAAAAATATGTCTGTATTTGTGTGATTGAATGACCGAGAAAAACATGCGATTGAATAACACCTACCTTTATGCCACAGTAGTTTTGGCAAAGAACGGCGTTAGGATTACGAAATAGCAAAATGTTTTCATGTTAGATGCCGCGATATTTTGTGACCATACCCCTTTATCATCCATGACTTATTGCCTAAATTGAGTTTGAATATTCAAAAATTGATGTATCTCGCATTTACTAACACCTTAAATTAAATAAAGGTATCAATATTTACCCATGGTATCTTTAATGTATAATTGATTGAGTTAGCCACTGCTTTTAACCCGCCATGCAATATTTCTTGTCACTCTATCATCATACATATCGCTTGTGCGAGGCATCAACCAATCAATTGTTTTTACGTTTAAGATCTCTACATCGTTTTCCGTGTATAGTTCAGGTTTGTTTTCTTCGGTCCTAAACCTTTGGTTTATAGAATGATTTGATTGTAATTTTTGCACTGTCGTTGTGTTTTTAATGGGATGGTTGGCCCTAGTGGACTAAGCTATCACTTATAGGCCTAGGTAAGTGTAAATTTTGCAACTGTAATTCCGAATTGTAATCGGCAGTCACCATTTTCGCAGTATTACATCATCAGTATAGCCATAATTACTCAGTATTTTCATCTTTTCAATATTAAAGATGATGGACGCCAATCAGAGGTGGGATGTCGATGAAGCAAAGCAACGAATGTCTGTGCTTCGCCAATTCAAACCGTTGTGGATTGAAGAGCCGACCAGTCCGGATGATATTTTAGGCCATGCTGCTATAGCAACGCATTTAAGAGAGGCTGGAGTTGGGGTTGCGACAGGCGAGCATTGTCAAAACAGAGTTATCTTTAAGCAGCTTATGCAAGCAAATGCTATCAGTTTTTGCCAGATAGACAGCTGCAGGGTTGGTGGGGTCAATGAAAACTTGGCAATTATTCTTATGGCTGCAAAATTTGGAGGTTGGTTTGAATTTTTTTTCTTTACGCAGGCTTATGCAGATTAGCAAAGACTTTGGGCTGTTGAACTTGGGCTGTTATTCTTTGCAAAAGGTGCCTGATACCAAACTGTAAATTAATTATAGTTAGTTGATATCGTTGCGCTGTTCAATCACAAATTCTAGGACAATTTGGCTTTCGAGTCCAGAATAACTTGGCTGAAAGCTTCCCAGATAGCTGTTTTTGGATTATCATTTGTCCTGTCGAATGCAAACAATATCATCAGTCCATAATGCTGTACATAAAGTGCGATGCTAACTTTATTGTGAGCGTTAATAGGGTGCTGAAATATTTAGATTTACACTTGACTTTTTCAGTATAAATTTTATCCAGTATACTGATTATAAATTTCCAGTTAGATTCATCTAATAAGGTAGCCGTTTTAGGCATTCTTTTTTAACTCGCTTATACCTGCAGTAGCCAAATCTCTCCAAATCAATTTATAGTTTAAATAGTTCGATCATTCGATGATAAATCCTGTAGATTCTTAAATGATTTTGAAAACTGCATTTGCCTTGAAAATTGCCTTCGTTTTTCAAGCTCAACCTTTGGAGAACTTTCCAAAAAATTCTAATGATTCCTGCTGGAGAAACAGAATTAAAGATTTTAGAAGGGTTAGGGGCAAGAGATGGGGGAAAGTTGCTCAAAGCGTCTTATCAATTTTCAAGCTGGTGCTTGAACATTTCTCTACGTCTTCTTCGAAGAAGTCTAAAAAGGTTTTTTGAAATTTCATTTCAAATTTCAAAATGCTACTCGTGTAAAGCCAAAACCCTGTCATATTTACTGTGTTATTAGTGATATCCTACCTAGCCCCAAGTGTCCACTCCTCATCTGCAAATGTCAACCAAACATCATATGTCATGCGTTTTCAGTTCCAGTTTGTCCTCACGCCGGTGGTGTTGGCCTGTGCGAAATGGTGCAGCATTTGTCCATCTTTGATTACATCTGCGTCTCTGCTGACTTGGAAAACCGGTAAGAAAACCAAATATTGTTTACATTATATAGCCATACTAAGTTCCCGCGCAAAAATAACCCATTTCATCCGGAACTTTCTGTCTGCGGATTCAAACATTTTCCTACCAAGGTGAAAATTTCCATTTCGTCAACAATCAGTCAAGGTGTTTTTGTGTTTAAAAGACCAAAAATAATTATCTAAATTTATAGATCATTTCATATTGAAGAGGGACACAATCAGCAAATTTGTCGCATATTTACTTTTTGTTTATTTAATGTCGCATATTTAATGTAGGCAACTATTTGATAAGTAGAAATTTAAAATTTCAAGTGAATATCTCGATCACTTCCAAAGACAGAAATATTCCCCGTTTTTCATGCAAATTTTCCAATTCCCCCATTTTGGTAATCCGCCACAAACTGAATTGGCATTAAAAATTGTATTCAAGAGATAGACATAGCAATTCTGAATAAATTGCATGTTACACAACTCACTTATTAGATACACAACTTTTGAAAAAACCCCTTCGGGTAAATGCGTTGTTCAAAGTCAGGAGATATGTTTTGCAGCTGAACACCTTTCTTGGAAGTAAAATCTTTATATTTCTCTAATTGAAAAGATAACATGGTAAATACTTTTATTGGAATATTTTAATTTTTGTTGAACTTCGATAAATTTAATATTTTGGTTTTTTAGTTCAAGTGTCTTCTTCAATTTTTCTTGAATAACACCATTGGGTGAATTCTCATGGTAAATGCAAACAGAAGAGAAAAGCCCAACCCTAATTTCCTTATGGCTTAATCCCGTTAAAAGCAAAGACTATCTTTTGCTATAGTATAACTGTAACTTTGAGCACAATTTTAGTTTGGAAACTGTGAAAAAACTCTCTTGATTATTTTCCATGTCTATTATCATTACTTTTATATTTTGGCAGTTTTAAGCCTCAATGTTGTTTGAAACTCTTTTATTTCCAAAAGGGTGTTTCTTGAGCTAGCAAACACCAAAACCATGCCTATTTCTTGAGCTTTCCTTGAAGCAAATATACTCGTCTCCTGTCAGTTTATGCTTGCTCGTAGTTATCAAGTTCATAGAGGACTGTTTCTTGTGCACAAGTATACAAATCTTACGAAAGCTTTTGATTAACTGAAATCATTTTATAATATCCCTATTGTAACGCAGACAGAACTGTTTTGAACGCCTCTTAAAGTAACCGAATTTTTTTCTGGCTTCCCGTACTAAAAACATTTTCAAGTGTAAATTCCATGATCATACCATCTGCCTTTGTCTTGGTCCATAACTTGAAATTCTGTAGGGCTGTCTACAAATATGAGGGAAATCGTACATAATTTTTTGATTTGATTTTCTAACTCGGGAATAAAATACCAATACAAAATGAATGGCAAAAAGCTCCCTCAGAAAAACATGCCAGAAAAATGCTGCAATTTCCGCATAAAGAAACAAAATTAGGGAGGAAGGTCCGGGAAAATAATATAACACTTTTATTGAGACGAATTAGTTAAAGTTCAACAGCCCCTTCGAGAAATCAACTTTTACTTATTCATCATTTTTAAACATAAATGTTTAAAATCTGCGCCACAAAATAACCCACAAATTATCGTAAAATAGCTACATGAGTAAACTGGTAACTGTTTTATAAAACTTCATGCTAATAAATTCTTTTATGTGAAAACTTCCCTCTGTTTTATTCTAAGTTTCATGTTATTATTGTTTTCATTTTGTTAGGATGATTGAGTATGTTTCTCACTTGCACGAACATTTTGAGGACCCTGTGAACGTGAAGAATGGAACTTATCACCTACCGAAAGTATGTGAAGTTGATTACAATCATACACAATAAAAAAAGATAGTCAACTTCGAAAATATTTATAAAATATAACTAATTTAGTAATGCCTAAAAAGCGACACTACTTTAACAATACTAATTCACTGTTTTTTATTAATTTTGATCGATGTTGTGTTTTTCAAATTGGCATGCGTTGCAGCTACAGGTCACTCCTTCCCATTGTCTTATCAATCACTTGCAAATGTGTATATTTTCAGTTAAATTCATTAAAGGTCTTTTATTTCATTCGCGAGACCATTCCATTTCTGAGGCCCAAGGCTCTTTCGTTTGATTACATTTATGGTGCAACAAATCAAGTTGATTTCTCTAGCTGTGGCACAGATTAATGATTCAGTGTTGCTTTGGCCAATGAACATCGAAGATTTTGTTTGCAGATATCTGATTGGCGTTTGTTTGACCAATCAGCAGTTATTGAGTTTGTTTGCTGGACCCTGATTGGCGTTTCTATGACCGATAAACACCAATCAGTTTCAATGGTTTTGCCTGCAAGAGCCGGGATGGTGTTTCGTACGAATGAATTTAGCATTTATTTTTTAATAGACTTTGAATTAATTGTGAATGGCCACAGGGTTGTTCTGAAATTTCATCCCCGCTGTAGTATCATTATTGAAGCATAACATTTTTAGTACTTATTGGTAAATTTTTATGAGCATATAACAAATATTGGCTGACGATAATCAGCCAAAGAGAGAAACGCTCTTATAAATGAAATCATGGGCGATAGGAGAAACTCTATTGATTTTTTATGTTAACTGTGAAAAAGTCATTTAAATTGATTCGTGAGAAACGCCAGCTCGGCTCTTAAAAGCAAAATCATTGAAGCTAATCTGTGTTGATTGGTCTAAGAAACACCAATTGAGCTCTTGCAAACATATCATTAAAATTGATTGAAGTAGGGGCTCGGGGCAATCAATGCGTGTAGACCCCTTGTTTGAAAAGCAAATATAGATTTCAGAATATTAGAATTACGAAAGATTTCTTTATTACAAGTCCCAGAATTGTCCCGGGCCCCTGGGCACTTGTCCTGGCTATGCCCATCTGTTGGCGGTCCTGTACAGCTCTGCCTATACGACATTGAGCAATAATTCAGATATTAGCCAATATCACTGATTTTTATTTGCAGAACCAAACCAAGATGTATTGTTTGTATTTTTCATTACATACATGTATACATACCCTATTTTCTTTAAAGTGTTTGTTCTCTAAATTGTGTTACGACTTTAAGTTGCCAGGCTATGGCTGCCAGATGAAACCAAAATCTATATGGGACCATACTTACCCTACTGGACGAGTGTGGACAAAGTTACTGAATAAAGATGGTAAGTTTATGCTTATTCTAGTAAATTCTCGTAAAATAGTAAGTTTAATAATAATAATAATAATAATAATCTTTCATGTTTATACAGGTTAATTTGCTCAGTAAGTGAATTACTGTTATCAACCAAAGACCTTTAGAGTACAATTTTTATGCAATCCCGGAGAGATGGTATGAGGATTTCACAGCTGGTGTGCCGAGTGGAGATTCACTGTCACAAGTAGTACACGTAATTTTCACTAGTACAAAAAGGTTTATACAGATTTCCTAATAAACAAAAGGATTTCCATCAAAGCTGTACAAAATTTACATAGAGTGCTTTGTCCCTCGTTGATATCTCTGCTACTAAAGTACATACGCCCTACCTTTGAATGGAGGGAGAGGAGAGGTAGATGTTTGACTCATGCATTTTACTAGGCAAATTTTGAGGGATTTGTGTCAACAGCAAGTCAAAAATTTGGAGTTCTAAACGTTTGTATACGCTCACGTACCTTTTGCTAATGTCCACTTTTTGTGAATTTTGACCTACAGATAAATAGCTTGCTGTCTGACTTCTTCAATCAATAGCTCTCTTGAATCTATTAAAAGTTGCCGTCTAGAAAATATTTCATTCAATTGAGACATAATAATAAAAAATTCTTATTACATTCAGTCCATTTCGTTATTAACTTAGTTTGTTATTGGTGTCAACAACTGTCATATATTGCAAATCGAATATTTTTAAATTTTATTCGAAACCTAAGAATATTGCGTGGCGTATACAAATCAGGTAGCAATTTAACTTTGAATTTAACTTCGAATTTAACTTTGCATTTAGCTTTGAATACAACAATGAATTTGTACGTAGATTGGAAGATCGAATTATGTTATTCAGCTCATGACGATGGGCTATGCTCGAAACTTCTTTAACGAGATTCGTTCGTTCTTTCTACGTATAATTTCTTTTAAATTCAAAGTTATATCATACTCTTAAGAATGTGATAATTGGTGGATTAAACGAATAGCTTTGTGATGTGATTGAGCATCTGCTGTTTTGCTGATTGCGTTATTTGCGGGGCTGCTGCAGAAGCCTGACCAGGGTGTCCCATTTTTTATCCAAGTTTGGAATTCAATTTTGTCCGCTTCTCGTTTCTGCGCTGTAAATAGAACAGGTTTTGACATAATTATTACAAACAGCTGTAAAAAGCCCAAATCCGCGTGGGACAATCTGTTGCATTCAGAGAAAGGAAACAGTTGCAAATTTGCTTGTGAAGCTATTTTAGGATAAGAGCATCTAACAGGGTTTATTTGCGTCTAATTTTTGTGCAGATTTCAAACCAATATGTTCAACAACTAAAATGTTCTGTACGATTCCACTCAAATTTGTAGAGAGCCCTACAGTTTCTGAGTGATGGACCAAGGCAAAGGCAGATGGTATGATCATGAAATTTTAACTAATTTTCCCTTTCAGTTAGAGGAGGCAGAACACAATTTTGGTCATTTGGTCATTGGAAGAGGCGTTCACAACAGTTCTGCCTCCGTTACAATAGGAATATTATGAAATGACGTTCGTTTTTCGACCAATTAACAGCTTTCGCAAGATTAGGATACTTACATTCAAGAAATAGTTCTCTATGAACTTCGTATTTAAGTTAGTCTTAATAACACTACTTTGATTAATTCTACAAAAAGATTATCTGCAAAGAGTCGAAAGTTAAAGGATATTGGAAGCTTTGAAATGACCGTTATGTCGTTTTTTCCGCAGAATGAAATGGACGTATGAATCAAGGAGCATGCATAAAGCAAAGAATATCAAGGTATGATGAAAAGTATTTAATGATAGAAAGAATGTCGTTAAGGCTAAAACGTATTTTGACATTTCGAAGGAAAATATTCCAATTTCGGTGTAATTACATCGTAATTTTGTAGCTTTGATGCAGGAAAGTTCTCTATTCTTTTACTTTAGTATGTACAATTCTTCTTCATATCTGTAAATTGTGAGTCAAAAAGTCACTGTTCTGTTCAGCTCAGAATTTTGTCCTGCTTTGGTGATTTTTGCAGCATAGAATTATTCTTTAGGGTGGCTTCTCACTTGATTCGGTCTTATCGAGCGGCTACAGTGAAACAGGTCGATAAAAAAACGAATCGCAAATACACGAGCTCTACCCGCGCAATTCAGTTGAAGATCTTCTGAGCGACTGGTCACGTTCGCCCATGCGACGACTGTTTCGTTGTAACGTTTTCACCAAAATTGTGCAAATAGTAGCATCCGGCTTTCAGAATGACGCCTTAAGAGCTGAATGACTATTTTTCAACGTTGAACCTGCAAAAAGAAGCACAGACAGAAACCCACAGGGACGTTAGATGGGGGCCCAGAAAGACGCTGTTGCTAACTAACAGTTTAACTTCTCAGTTTATCCCTCCCGCTGTGTTTAGCTGCAGCGCTTTGTAGCTACCTTTAGTCGCTCCCACCCAAAAGCTCTCCTTTGCTTGTCGATTCCTTTTCCATCTCTGTTGTATTCTTATGGAAATTATATTTCAACGTGCTGATGGTAGCTTAATCGCCAAAATCTTCCTATTTCTTTATCCTATTTGAAAAGGTTCTTCTTTGATTACTTTTTGAAATTTTTAATAATTTTGCAACTGCGATTATATTTTATCGTTTAAATTATCCTAAAATACTGTAAAGCTTTTGAATGCATTGAGAAAGTAAATAACAAATGCAAATAGAAATAAGCTTAAAAAAAGTTGCTCTTTGCTGTAACTCCGTCTTTGACATATGTTGACATCGTTTATTTTATATTTTGGAGAATCTACAAATAATTGTTCTACTATTCAACATTTTACTTTTAGGAAATTGTTATAAAAGATTTCTGTAATATATGCAATCGATTTTTCTTAGCGTATATTTTATATAAGAGAGAAGTTTATGAAATTGTGAATATTTAAGGGAGAATTGATTAATATGCGGTATTGAATTTATATATATTATTTTTTTAATTTAGATGTTTACTCTACAATCTAGCTTTCTTGCTGATTTTCTTATTAGTAGTGATTCAACCCAGCAGAAACTAAAATAAGTAAATAATATTGTTGAAACTTGGATGCATAGTGAAATAAGTAAATATAGTGAAACATTGAAACTACCTTTGGACAGTCTAGAATACCTTTTGTTTCTGTTTAATTTCTCTTGGGTAAATTTAGTCAGCAATCTACAAAATGCACTAAAGAAACTATGTTCTGCCAATCAAACGGAGATAAACAATATGCTATGCGCAGTGTTTATAATCTTTGTCTGCTTAATTCATTGGCGACTCCTCGTTTTGTCATCTTCCTTTCTTGCTCTCTTCCATCTGCTTGCATCATCCCTCGTTTCTTGGGGTTTCCCTTTTATCGGAACTCTCTGTTGCTGTATTGTTAGGTTCTTTTTTCTGGCACAGGCTCTTTGTCTCTGTTGATACACCACCAAAAATAACGACCTTGTCCGGGACTTGTCCGGGACCTGTTCGGGACTTGTTCGGGACATGTCACAAGATTTCTTCATATGAAATTTTGACCATGGATTACGATATAGCATTCAGTTAGAAATTTTTCGCCTATAGCCACTTTTTAAAATCAAGTCCCTTATAAGAGTCTGAATTTATTTTCCTCATATAATCAACATCAGGACAGTTTTATTTGTGAAAATTTGTATGTGGAATGAATGTTCAGTGCTGTTACCGAAGCTGGGGTCAGGACTTCGTTATGAGCAACAAGAAGAAATGTTGACTAGTTCTTATAACGAGGCTGCTCGATTTAAGTATTGTATAGAGATATCGATAAAGAATATGCTGATAACTCGCAACAATAGTTTACTGTATAATCCAACCAATGAAAATTGAGTTGGCCATAGAAATTCGCCGGGCCATAGTTTCTCTTAAAGGCTCTTGACCAATCGGCATGTTATGCAGTAGCTGTCATTTTACAAGCGTTATTTTGCAGTACAATATTAGGTCGGTTTTGAAAATATAATCGCAAAGCATGCCGCTCGCGAGATATTCTTCAGTTTCTAAGGCCTGGTTCAAACGTCGCACTTCTCATGTGCCGAATCTAACTCTGTATGGAGCGATAATTGAGCATGTTTAGCGCGACTCCCGTTTCAAACGTCGAACTTAATCATGACGCGCCAAATGGGTTTTAGGATTGTTACATGAAGTATCTTGGTTAAGGCGCACAATCTCAAATATTTGTTTGAAACGCATGCGCCCTCCAAGAAAGAAATGAATTCTGTTAAGGAAAATAAATTAAATATAATTACGCATTGAGTTCGGTACATGACAAGTTCGACGCTTGAAACCGTGCCGTGCTGGAGCCGTGCAGCTCGGCAAGCTCTGCCGATCCAAACTAGTCTGCCGCTCCTAACTAAATCTGCCGTACCAAATTGATTCAAACGTCGCACCCCTCATGTACTTAATTCTCGAGTTAGGTTCGGCACATGAGAAGCGCGACGTTTGAACCAGGCCTAACGGGTTGCATCAAAGACCATCTCAGATTTAGCGACGTCATGGTAGTATTCTATTCTATTGTTCGATAGTTAGTTCAGATCGCTCAGGCAGGGCAAATCTGCGAAAAATTCATGGTAGATATCAGCTCTTCTTCCTTTGCTTTGGAAGAACTTCTATAGGATAGAGACAAATACTCTTAAAACAAACATTTGACTTTTGTTGACCTTGTTTGAGCTAAAGAAGAATTTGCAAACCTCGATGGTATAGACCGCCATTGTTGTCATTGCAGCCTTTGCCCTTCGAACTCCGAGATGTCTATCCTTTCCCACTCGTTTAATTAGTTGTCTCGTGCATAGGAGAAGGATAGTCAACTGCAACGAGCATGACCCTGTGAATGGGAAGATGGGCTCAGGCTAGCACTATTTTTAGCCAACTCAACAATTCGGAAGCGCACGCAATACACCAAGTCGACTTACAGCCTCGTTTTGCAAGTTTCTCCCAACTTACTTTTACGACTTATACGAGATCTGGTTTTATCACCATAATTTTAGGCCGAATGCAATTTTTCATATTGTTTCTGCTTGTATTTAAGACTTTGCGGAGAAATGAAGTTCGAGAACTTGTGAGGGATTTGACAGCAAAAAATCATTCCAGGTGAAACTTCACCCCCTAGTCGCCAATCACGGTCAAATCCCTCATACAATTTTTATCTTTCAAGTTAACTAAAATCCTTGCTTTCAATCTGAATCTGATGTCAAAAATTTCATACAAAAAATTCGAAGAATTTTTCAAAATGAGGCCGTAAGTCGAATTGATGTTTTGATTGAAATGCGGCTCGTGGCTGTTTTGGGGTGAAGATTCCAGCCCGGTATTTCTTAAAACTGTCCTTTGCGTAAATAGTAATCAGCATGTTTAAACTCAGTCAAATGCGGCGCTTCATTGCCACTATTCTTACATTTATCCAGGCCTTGCCCGGAAAGGCGCGCGCGCCTAGAGCGCACCCAAAAGAAGCCTTGAGAGCGATTTATAGAGCCCCTCAAAACGTAAAAACAATATTACCACGGAGCAAAATAATTTCTTGGCCTTTGTCTAATAAACTTGATCAAGCATAAACAATCTTCCCAATAGACCGCAATATTATGATTTGCGTCAGATTACCCCTTGAGAAAAAAATTCAGCAAATTCAACGTTGGGTTTTCGATACTATTTTTAATCTAATAACCCTCTAATAACCACCATAGACACAGGTCATCAAGCGTATCCTCCGGCAGATTCATTTGATTTTCGATCAATCGTTAATCTTCTGTTGAAGTATTATTTTCTGTTTTTTCTTAATAATTTAGAATCACCTTTGCAAATCAGAGATCACATTTCCGTCCAAATTACCGCATTGCTTTTCCGTTTGCATTTGCTTTCACGGGTAGTAGATGTTCTAGTGTGTCTTATAGAATGGATCGTATAAAAAGGGGAATAAAGTTAATGTTTGACTTAAAGCCATGCGTTTTCCTATATTTCTATATTTGTATTAACATAGTGTTTGCTGCATGTTTTGTTATTTAATATTATGGTGCTTTTTGGTATCACCATTGAATTTCTTATTTAACACTCGTCCAAAGCTTTCGATATGAAGCTCTCGATCTTCCAAAGCTCTTGAAGGATGCTCTCAAGGATATTTTATTTAAAGGTGCGAAATAGAGCGCCTAGAGTTTATAAGGGGCTCTTTTTATGGAGCACCTTCATTTTGCTTAGAGCAAGGCCTGATTTATCAGTTTTCCGATCCAGAGGTCGACAAAAATATTTTCAACATAAAATATAATTTATCTTAAACTTTATCATAAACAGTAGGGTGCCAATTAAAACTCGTTTACTGTCCTGCGGGCCTATTTATTATTCATGGAGTGGCTGTATGTTCTCGTTCAAACTTTCTCATGGAGGCTCTGTTTTGTGAATAAAAACCATTTAGTCCATCAGATGACAGGCTTTTAATACTCACTCACCCGAAACAAACATAACATGGTTCAAAAGGCATTTCACGTAGTCAAAGCTTTAACATTAGCATTGATTTTTTTGCTGAGTGGTCAAATAGGTAAAGATTCAAGTTTTAGATTTCAAAAACAGAATTAGTTATCAAGAAGTTTAAGAATCAAAGTGAATTACGTGACTGCCCCGTGGAAAGTAAAATATAAAATCTTAACCTGTGGGGAAAATCCGATTTAACATAAATTATTGATTTACTATTTTACGAAAGCACGATTATGGTCTAAAAGAATAATGAAGAAAAACAACTTACCCCCAAATTTATGATATTTCCTGTTTAGAAAATCAAATGTCACAGCAGAGTTTTGTTGGGGCTTGGAAAATCAATCGCCATGTTTTTCTATTCAGGTTTTCAATGCCTATACATCATTCCGTTTGTTTCCTCTGAATATGTATTGGTATCATATATGACCCTCTCAGCTTATTGGCAAATTTATCTCATTCATAGAAAGGAAATGTAGTGACCCACGCAGGCCACCAGTGCTCTAGTGTAACGACTGGAAGGAGCAAAATACTTGTTAGTTCAATAGACAGATTCAGCTAGCTCTATTTTGTCTCTTTCCTACAACAAATCACCCCTCATCACTACTGGGTTATTCTGCAGAAACCGATAGAAAATATCACTCCTTGAGACAGCATTTATTCCATTTAAATATAAAAAACTATACAGCTACTTTGTTCTAAGCATCTTTTACCAAAAATTGACGATAAAAAATGTGTTGCACTATAGCGAGAGAAAAATGATTTCTATCTGATTTTCAAAAAATCTTTTTATTAAAAGATACAAAATTTATAGATATACTTTAATTGATACAGCATTCTTTTTAAAATGGCTTTGATGGGTGCTTTAACAAAATATTAATTCTAACATTGCATCAATTGGCAACATGTAGATGAGCTATGGAAAAGTATACATGGAATGGAAAATCAGAATTTAAGATTGGAATTGAAGGCCATCAATTTATCATGTCAGCCTGCTAATGAATCCACATAAATTTTCAATGTCACTTAACAACCAAAGCATTCTATTTGCAATCTATATGTCAATTCACTTTTTGTTAAATCTGTTAACCCATATCCCTCCATTGTAATACTTATTCACTACTTGATCTCTTAATCACTTAATAACTGAATCATTTTTTCCCAGTCAATTTCAATCACAGAATTGATTATATTACACTACATCACCTTATCAATGAATCAACTTAATCAGTTAATATCCAAGTCTGCACATCATTTTTTTGTTTTTCTTATGACAAAAGTTCAGACACTTTAATTGGCATCATAGCCAATATTTCATTCCATACATGCCAGGGAGCTAATTGACTGAAATAAGTAAATCACTGGTCAAATAGGATAATGGTAAGCTCTGTTACAATGATGACATCTAGAGCCCTTGTTCTATATCCGAATCTGCTATGTTCCCCAACCAATGTATTTATCCTTGTGTGATTTCACTGTCTATAATGGCGCCAAAGTGGGAACTTTATTTGCTCTGTGCAGATATCTTTGGTGTGCATAAACACTTCTTCCCATTGTTCCCAGCTACTGAATTTATTGTAATCTAGCTCCCTTGAATCAATAAGTCCTTTAATGTCTTTGCCGTCTTTTCTCAAATACTGTTTGATTAGATCACGTGGTATTTTTCCTCGGGGATAAAACCTATGTTTATGGTTCACAACAGAAATCTTGTAGTTAGCCATTCCGTGTTTATAGAGTAAGGCTCTTGCTCTGAAGATGTTGATCACACCTGAAAACAGAAATTCTGTATGCAAATTTTCTACGGCATTTGGGTTTGTTTTACTCATTAAAAATTCCTCTTATTCATCTCTCTAATAAATACAATGAAACCTTTTTGTAACAGTCAGCTATGGGGCAAGAGCTACTGTCTGTTGCACATAAATTCTTTGTCCTGGGGCAATTTGTGCAGGGAATTGATGTAGGTATTTGTGACCAAATGTATTGTTTGGATTTGTCCGTTTATGGGGCTTACCTTGTACTGATGTACTGGTAAAAAGTTATATTCATACTCTGACAAAAAAATGTTTCATTGTGTCTGCCATTCTGTGCCACAACAAATTATTTTGAGTGACTAATAGAGTTGGATCTTCATACTTCTTGACAAAATTGCTCATTGTTTCAGATTCCATGCTAGAAATTGCAACACTTTGATGCACTGTGACAGAAATATTACAGGTAGTCATATTTCATTTTGTGGCATGTAATTCAAGCTAACAGATACTGTTTCCTAAATTGTTCGAATTTATGAAAGGTCAGAATATTATTTCAATCAAGATATGATAAAATTGTAAGTACAATTTCATTACCTTGATAGCATTAAAAAAAATTAAAAGAAAGTTGTATTATAGGCACACTAAGGAGAATAAATGATGAGCTGGCTGAAAAGATATGCCTTCCAAATGGCTAAAATGCTAAAGTGCAAGCAACTACTGTGCAGAATATGCACTGAAAAAAATTGGGCTTTTTAAATTCCATACCTGCTAAGTGCCAGCTAATATTGTCAAACATGGTTGTATAAGGTAGCAATAACGGGACTGCCTCTCTGTGGAATGCAATGAATAGCTCATCAAAGTAAAATGTTGTCACAGTAGGTGGCATTTCTTTTTCCTTCGAACAAACTTCTTCCCAGTGCTTGTGCATGCGGAGTCTGGATTCAAACCCATCTGGCAGGCGGATCAAGTTTGTTACTGCAAAAGCTGGACTCTTAATTAAAAGATCATCTTCAAACTGCCTCCAAGCTGATTTGCCATCCATCTGGTAATCTACAGCATCTTTCAGACCATTTTCAGACTGGATATAATCTTGAAACAATGTTGCATCACCTTCTCTATGATTAAATCTTTTACCAAATTCTATTACATGCTCTGTATAAATAGGGATGGCATCATCATCCATAAAGATATGATAAAAGTACTGTTTCTTTGTGGCCTTTGCATACTCATATAGCATATTTCGTCCTGAAGTCCATGATGTTTTTGAACTATAAATATATTTAACATGTGCTGGTGTATTTTGATCATCACAGTGTTCTTGATATGAATTCACATAGACATCGCACCTTGTTTTGTCTCCTAATGCAATGGTATCCAGTAAAGTTGGAGAAAGACATTTCTCAGTTAGGATGTAATAAGCAAATGGTTTGTCTACCTTGATCTGCAAAAGAAAGCACTGATCGTTTGAAAATTAAGCATAAAAGTACAATACCTGAATTGGTTTTACAAGCCAATGTACGTGGTTTTTAGTTTTTCTGTCAAAAAAGTTGCTTTCAGAATTCATATGTGATCGAAATACAGTTTGGTTTTTTGTTATTTACCCCCTGAACACCCCATAAGCATCAGCAGCTTTAAAGGATTGTCCGGTGTAGTTAACATTGTCCATTCATAATGTCACCCATTGTTGTATTGCCTGCAGTTAAAACTGTGTACTATAAAACTGTGTATGTTTAGCAATGTAATCAAACATATGTAATCTGCTCTCGTTTTATGTGAAGACACACACAGTTGTATAATTTAATGGTAAAGGCATCAAGACATAATGATCAAGCCACAATGTGACTAACCAGCTCAATGATTTCAGAATGTCAACAAAGCCATGAAAAAAATCAGGAGAAAAATATAGAAAAGGAAAGCATGTTTCATCAGATTCCTGTTCAATAAATAGCAAGTACAATAACTTTCTGCCAACTAACTATCCAAGTGCACAATAAAAAAGTTGCTAGTTTTGTAACTGGCCCTTGTACAAATTTAAGACCTGCAGAGATGGATGAAGAATACGTTTATAAATATTTCATGGAACTATCTTCAATCTTTAGATGATGTGGGTGGAAAATATTTTAGTACAAACAAAAAGAAGATTCAAACTTGAGAGTGTGTTAATGGTGGAAAATCAGCTGGAAATCTTAAAAGTGGCTGGGTTTATAAATTTATATTAATTGACATGCGTTGAATTTCATTACTAATAACAAAAGCTAAAATATACAAAAAATTAAAAGGATGGTTTAGAAAAAATTAAAAGGATGGTTTAGAATATAACTCAATTAAATTTGTTTCTTCTTGAAAGTAAACAGGTGCATTTCAAACTATAGGAATGATTCAATGACATTTCTGAAGATTGCTGAATAACAGAAAATCTTGAATAAAAATCTAAGCAAAATAGAGATGCATTTCTGAGGTATTGAATTTGTTTCAAAGAAAAAGTTGTGCTGAGTTAATAATACACAAAATTTGACAGTTTTTATATTTACTCCATTAGCTTCTCCTTAGGTCACTCTAACCTGGAAACTCTTGTGAGTTTTCAGACTTTTGTCAACTGGTTTTAAATACATTTTCTGTCTGGGCTGAATGATATTTGTCCCAATACATTGATTTTTATATATTATTTTGGGCAGATGGCAGAGATGGTCTTGTTTCAGGCTGCCCTCAGAATATGAGACCTTATAGGGGTGCAGCTCTTGCCCCTCTCATAAGATAATTTTCAGGGTCCAAGAAGCATTTGAAAGATAGAAGAGGTGATAGGTCTCAAAAAATGACAATATTCATTAGGTTCTTAAAAGCAATTACAAGAAATTAGAATTTCCCAAGAGTGGTGGTATGTTGTACTGGTGCTATCCCATAGGCATTTTTCTATCCAGTGAATTAATACCAGAGTTGACATATTGGCATTTTTAATGCCAAATATTTTAACTGTTGCATTTTTGTTAAACTCCTTACATATTTGAAAAATATTCATAGCCAGTTTGGCTTAATTTTTTGCCTTTTTGAATGTTATGAACATTATAAGATCTAATGTCCAAGATTAACCCATACCATTTTTTAGATGCTGGTGCCTTAATTAAACATCAAGATTTAATAAAATTGGCATCATGTATGCATCAGGACAAGAAAGCTGGCCCTCTTGAGAAAATTTAAAGCAATCACATATATTTTAGCATATTTTTGGCATAGAATAGTAAATACTTTGGCATTATCAAAAATAGTTCACAAATTTTAGCATCTCCGTTTAAATTTTTGTTGGGATTCTTTGCCATTTTTCCTGATATCTTTTGCCTACGATCCATATAGCTGGTTTTATAATAAGTGACTTTTCAGAAACATGGGAAGAGAGACCAGTGTGTTGTTAAGTGAAACAAATTTATGACATATAATTTATAAACGAGTACCTCCCCAAGATGATATGAGGCAATGCTTGCAGTTATTCTCCGCGATTCATAATAGTCAGCCTTTTCACAGTCATTGATATTGTACCCAATCATCAGAAACATGGTGGCAAAACATAGTATCGCAACCATCTGGCTCTTTGTGTAGTGTAATTCGAAATGAATAGCCATAATTATGATTGAAGATTTATCAGCTTTAAGTTGTCCCGATACAGCAAGATCGACTCCCTCCAGCAAAGTCCTTCTTACCCATCCATATTTAATTTGCCTTAGGACCTTGCATTTCGCGCTTCTGTTTGTTCGTTGTCTATTCAAAACAGTCAATGCAAGCTGAAGAAGGCGTTAAGTTTTTATCGTATACTCTTCGGAGTTCCTTATCCAGTTTTCTATTAGTATATTAAATTACCCAAAATATTCAGTTACAAGTTGACTTTCACGTGCTTCTAACTGTTGCAGTAGAGAAGCTGTCCAGTCGATCGGTGCAGACATAAACAAACCGCAACAACAACAGCTCGACCCCTGCTAATCAATAAATCAATAATGGTGGATATTTCTTGTCGCTTGTAACCACGCCAAACTACGATAAGGATGGATTAGCCAGTGGCGGATCCAGCCAAAAATCTGACTACCGCCGAAATGAGATAGAGGGTTGACCACACCCTTTAGACCACACCCATTTCTTGGTCACGCCCGGTTTTCTAAGATGATTATTGCTTTCTATAATTTCTTATGTAGACCATTTTCAAGAGACAAGCGGTGCTTTACTGAAATTTCATGTATCCTTACAACAAGCTTGAGAAGAAATAAATAATCTTATTCAATATTCTGAGGATGGGTATTTTAAAAAAAATTGACGGCATTTAGACGAGGAACACCATAGAATTAGAAAAAAGATACATTTGGCAGAATTTCGAAGTGTCGCCTAAAACTCGCATTTAGTCGGACAATTACTTATGAAAATCAGACCTGTTGAAAATTACTAAGTTTAAAAAGCTAGATAAAATTTGCAATTATTGAGAGCAACTTTTGTTAAACAAAGAATCATACTTTTGGCGAATATTGTGGGCCTGACTTTTAATTTAATATTCTTTTAAAATATATTCCTACGAATAGTTGTGTATTGTACAGAATAATGGGTCACATCGGCTTTGAAGTTACAGTTTGCCCACTTGCAGAATATGTAGGCATCCCCCCATCTTTCTGTAACGTTTGAGCCGCGTTGAGCGGCAGTACTACTTCAACCCCCCATCTGAGCGGTAGTCAACTCGGTTGTTCATTGGTTGTCAACAAAATTTGTATGCATCCCCCCAGGTTGGCAGTGATTTCTGACGATTTGATTGGTTTAGGCAAGCTGACTACCGCTCAGTGCAGCTCGAATCCGCTCTACACCGACTCAACCCCCCTAGCTAGCAAGCCATGATTTCATCATCCCCTTATGCTGGCCTTCTATTTGCAAACATGTGGCTCGGCAATTGGCACGCGATTTCCATAGCGATAAGGATTAAACAATATTTTTGTCTCTGTGGAAATTTCAGGCATGTTCCTAGGAAGAAAGGCTTGGTTTGCAGCGCGATCAAATATTTTCAATAATTAATTATGGTTTAATTAAAGTAGTAGGATAAACATGAAAATGATCCTTGTTTCTATAATTTTTTGAATAATCTGACTACCGCTCGAGCGGTAATGGCGGTAGTCTGGATCCGCCACTGTTAGCCCCCAGCCCTCCCCCTCCCATGATAACTAAGTTTGTATTGCTGTTTCTGGTGGCAATTACTTTTTTTTATTATTAAGAAAGTAATCATTTACGTATCTTTTTTCCCTTCTATAAGCAATGCACGTTTCTCTTTTTAAGAATAAATGTCATAAGACTTTATATTGGTGAAATTTAAGAATTAATGAAAAATAGTTGCAAAGCTAGAATTTCATCGACAGTTTCACTTTTATTTTTTGAGGTCTGAACAAACACGACAAGCGTGACTTTCACGCAAAAAGCGTCTAAAGTTTGAGGTACACAAACAAATCAATCATGCTTGTTTGTGGCGGTATGTTTCGTTTCTTAAATTATTTTCCTGAAAAAGAAACACTGTAACAAATATTTGATTTTACCAAATTTGCATGTTGCATCATCTAAAAATGTGTAGTAATTATTGCATGGCGATGGCTGAGGTGCAAATCATGCCATTGAAATTTTTCACACCTTTGGTGCAAATCCTATAATTTATCCGAAAATTCCGTAGAAACCTTGCTGTTAGATGGAAATACCTTTAATTTTTAATTGAGTGAGTTGCCCTTCTGGGATCGCTGAGTGGCTACATTCCCCATTATTTGAGCAAAATGCTTTAGTGAGATGCCCAGTAGTTGAGCAAAGCATTGCTTTATCTTTTCTTAAGTCAGCGAAATTCCTTCGAAGCCGTTAATTTTTATCATGTTTTGTTAATACTGAAATGTGTCTATAAAGTAGAAAGTAAATAACGAATGACAGAATATAGTTTTTTGCGGTTTTTACCGTTTTATACACAAACTTATGGTTTTATACGCAAAATCTTATGGCAAGACGGTAGCTTTACAGGATGGTCAAACAATAATCTGAATTGTTTATTGCCAATTTTGCCTATGTTTGAATCCCACCGGGAACAGCAAGAGATGGACCAAGCAGTTGTCACGGGTATTGTTTTCTTCGTGAATTCTCTGCTTGGAGGATATTCGGAATTAATAATTTATTGCGCATATCGTCTGAAGTCTTTCTTGTCCTGACATGAAGAACTTATTGACGTTGTTGTGGATAATTTTGCATTCTTGTTTGGAACTTACTATCATGGATGTCAAATTGAAGATGCGATAAATTAATAACGGCAGAGGGAATTAAAATGCATCTGACCAGGTTGTATTATCGTAGCAACTTTTAAAATCTTTTATACTATTGACTTCTGCAGTTTCTTGTTGGTTGACCTAGCCACTCGCTAAAAGGCGTTTTTCGAAACAACAATGGAGTGAAGCATGTTTATTCCGTAGGATTTTGAATCTCGTAGTGAAAATTTGGGACTTGAGTTGTTTATTAGATCAATACATTTGTTTTCAATCAATTTAAAAGCCTTATTGCCGAGACAGCAGTGAAACAGAGTTCCAAAACTGAAAGCCCTGAGCAATATGCAACTTCTAATTCAAAATGTATACGGTTTCTCTACTTTACTCAGGTTTTGTGTAGTGGGCAACTTGCGAGTTGCGTTTGTGTTAGATTGTAAGAACAATTATATCTTTTATATATTAGATGGTAAATTTAATAAGGAACTCTTTTGATTTTAAATTTTAAAAGGGATTACGTAATCCATTTGTCTCGTTTTCATTTACACTTTATCAACACGGATATTCCACTCTTAGAAATACGAGCCTACTTTGGCAACTTAATGTTTATAGCAAAATATTGATTGGGACGAGCGACAGATGCCTTCATGCTTCAAAATTCTTTCAACTCCCACCCTCCCCTCTAAATGTGTTCCATTCCTTTGTCCCTTGCGCTACTCCCACCAAAGCGTGATCTTTGCCTTCTACCCCTGTTCTCTCTTCTTGTGTAAAAGTAGTACAAGAGCAGGTTTTCATGCAGTAATTATACAACTAGAGGCCTCCGAGCTCCGATCTCCCTTCTTCTTGCGTCAGTGGTTCTAACAAGAAAAGACATACCGTAGCCGTATTTTCTCATAAAACTGCACTGATAATTGAAGGTTATTTGTTATGCTCAGTTGCTAGAGGGTCGATGCACTTTTTTCTGTATAAAAACAAGAAAAATGGGTGTCAGGGCTGGCTGTTTTTAATTTTTCTTAAACGATACGGCTGGATTGTTCTTAATTTGCACTTGAATTTTCTGGGTGTAAATTAGACAAAAAAGTTTATGTTTTATACCACCTCAGTCTCAGTTTGTTCTTAATTTGTTCTCAATTTTTAACCAATTTTTAAGTTCCTGTTGTTATACAGCTGTTCTTATAAAAATTGTTCCCGATACACATAGCAAGGTTGGAAAGGCAGTGTTTCGAGGAGAGCCCTTTCCGAATTGCTGACATTCGGAATTGGCTAATTTTCGCACTGTAATCAAATCTCACCAAAAGCACCAGACGATGACGCATTCACTACGACTTTTTTATTCCTCCGTTTCCTATTCAACCTGATTATTTCTTAATTGATAACTTTCCGCTCCGACTTCCATTAATTTTTCTATCTAAGCTATTAGGTTTTAATACAATCATTTGATAATTACGGAGGAGTTTTGCATCTTGTACCTTTGTTCGCATTCAAATTGCCTGATAGCGGAATATAGACAAACCTTATTACTGTAGTTCATTATTTTTGCGGATATTAAGAAGACTGTGCCTTGTGCAATCGCAAGAAAAACACAGTATGTTGCAGCGAAACATCTGTTCTGACTTGATTTTGTATTTTTCTGTTTCCAAAGCATTTCTGGGTCAAGTGAATTCCAAACCACGACCTTCAAAACGCAACATCTATCAAACTCTTTAAGTGCAATTGAGGGTGTCAAAGATCTTCCAAGGTTGGGGAAACTAGAATCTTTGACAGTAATTACTTATCTTAGCATTCGCAATTAACCACTGATGAAATTAATGCAAGCATGAAAAATTCACTTTGATTTTTCATAATAATATAATGCTTGTGATGATTTGTCCAGCTTTTCATTTGATACATCAATAATTAAGTAGGCCTAAATTGCATCAAAACATTTTCTAAATAATAGAACAAAAGGAGGACCAGAATTGGCTGATATGTGATGGCAAATCTTGTATGTCGGGGAAAACTCCACGCACAGCAATTATTATTTTTGTATGGATGTAGTTAACAATATTTCATTCATTTAGTTTGAGCTTATCGGCTTTAGCTTTGTGACTCAAGGTATTTTCTTTACTCATGACTTTAATGCACGTAATGCACGTAATAACCTCGTTTCAAGAGTCGTTAGGAAACTGACTCAAGATTCAAGCTTCACAGGTATTGAGTATTGGCGTCAATCTATTGTTAGAGAGATTTAACTTTTTATGTTTTGGTAAAATCTGATTGGTTTGACGAATTGTTTTTCTTAATTCCTATTGGTTACGCTATTTTTATACTTATTGTAAAACGTATATATGCACGTGTGATTTAACTTAGAGTAGAGAGTTTGAGACTAGAGTTAACAGAATGGAAGTCTCAGAATTGAAATTTTTGATGTTGAACCTGGAAGATGTTTCTTTTTGAGCACAACTCTGCAATTAAATACGTATCTTGAACTAGCGCTTGAAGAATACTTAACAACTGGTCCACCGAACCAAGATAGAAATTTTAGAGTTGGATATGGCAGACGCTCTCGAGAAGCTGAAGAAGAAACGAAGAACGTATCGTGCAACGACAACGAAAACAGTGAACAAAATCGACGATATTTCAAAGCAAGAGGATGTCGATGTTATCAGGATTCAGCAACTGCTCAGTGATATAAGAGAGAAATTGGGCACTTTGAAAGAGTTGGACGATGGCATTTTAGAGATAATGTTTGAGAACAATGACGACGAGGCCTGCGAGAAGGAAGCAGAAGAGGCAAATGAAATTAGAGAGAAGGTCACATACAACATTTTCTTGTTGGAAGAAGCATTAAAAAAGAATTCATCGTCAACCCCGCAGACCAAACCAAATCTTCAGAGAAGCTCGTCTTTGGAAAGTGTAAGCTCCATTGAGTCATCCACAAGCTCGGCCAGAGGATATCATAGGAAAGTCAAACTGCCGCAGCTGGAATTGAAAAAATTTTCGGGGAATATTCCTGAATGGCAAGAGTTCTGGGATGGCTTCAAAAGTGCAATCCACGACGATGAAGATTTAGCCAAGGTAGATAAATTCAAATACTTGCGCTGTTACCTTGAAGAGCCAGCCCGGAGCGTGATCACGGGATTTGCGTTAACCGATGCTAATTACGATGCTGCAGTAGATTTGTTAACGAAGAGGTTTGGCAAGACAAATGTCATCAAAAGAGCATTAATCAACGACCTAATAAATCTGCCAGCCGTATTCAGCGAAAAAAACGCAAATCGATTACGTAATCTCCATGATCAAATCGAGACGAAGTTTCGTGCGATGGAGGCACAAGAGATCGACAAGGAGTCATATTCCAGCGTTGTTGTGCCAGTGCTGATGTCGAAGATCCCGGAGAGCATAAGGAACAATATGATAAGATTTGGCGACAATCACATGGAATGGAATTTGGGCGAAATGTTGGTAGCATTCGAGAAGGAATTGGACGTGCTGGAAGGACATTTCCCAATAATGAACCAACCGTTCCCCCAGACAGGGGCTGGAAGGAGGGCAGAAATGAAGCACCACTCTACAACCACAACCGCAGCACTGTTGACCGAAAGGGAAAACCCCAGTGGTAATGATAACAAGAAGTGTTTGTTTTGCCATGCCTTCCATGAATCGACCAAATGCCAGAAGATCAAAGATCCGGAGGATCGTAAGAAAATTTTAGTTAAGACTGCTAGATGTTTTGTATGTCTTAAACAAGGACATCGAGCCTTCAAATGTAAGCTTAGAAAAGAATGTTCGTTATGTAGGAAAAACGATCACCATGTTTCGATTTGTCCTAATTTAGGCCATGTTAAGGACTCGTTGCGTAATGATACTGCTCCCAGCGCACCCCTCAACCCCCAAGCATCTTCCTGGGTGGGAAGTACTGGATCTGAAGGGGGAGTGGCCTTGCAAACAGCGTTGGCTGTGGTGAATGATAAAAGGGAATGTAAAGTGAGAGTTTTGTTTGACACAGGGAGTCACAAAACATTCATCACAGAAAAAGCTGTTTGCGAAAATGAATTAAGGCCAGTGCGGAAAGAGATTTTAGGAATAAAGGCTTTTGGGAGTAGAGAAGCAGATGTGGCTGAGAGAGATGTAGTAGAGTTATCGCTCAGTCCACTGAATGGAGGGAAGAATGTTTTTATTGAGGCTTTTGTAGTTAAAGACATTTCTTCAATTCCTAACATTCATGTTGAATCGGTTAAGCATGATTATGAGCATTTAAAGCATGTATGGTTTTCAGACTATTGCAGGAAACAAGATAGGTTGGAAATTGATTGTCTCATCGGCTCAGATTGGATTTGGTCTTTCCAAGAGGGTAGAACAATACGAGGGGGGCAACAAGAACCAGTAGCTGTAGAGACTAGTCTTGGATGGGTGCTATCTGGACCTCTCAAAGGTAAGAAACTTGATCATATTTACTCTTCAGATTGCCAGGTTAATTTTTGCATTGATGAAACTTCTAAATTTTCCAGTGTAGGGAACCTAGACCTTGATTATAAGCTTAATAGATTATGGGATCTTGATAGTATAGGCATTAGAGAGGCCAATAAGGTACATGAAGGTGTTCTCGATAATATTAAGTTTACAGGTCATAGATACTCAGTTGGTCTTCCATGGAAGCTTGGTCATAAGCCTTTACCAACCAATTACAATATCAGTATGCTAAGAATGAAGAGCCAGGTTAGGAAGTTAAGGCAAACCCCAATAATTCTCAAGAAGTATGATGAAATAATTTCCCAGCAAGTAGAGGAGGGCATAATAGAACAAGTAGCAGAACTTGAACCTGAGGGGAAAGTGCATTATCTCCCACATAGAGCTGTGATAAGGGAAAATGCTGAAACGACCAAAGTGCGGATAGTATATGATGCTTCTTGTAAGGATAGGAAGTTGGGAGTATCCCTCAATGATTGTTTGCATGTTGGCCCATCACTTACCCCAATGATCCTTGATGTCCTTCTCAGATTCAGAATTAATCCTGTTGCTCTTGTAGGGGACATAGAAAAGGCATTTCTCAATATAGAGATACATAAGGAAGATAGAGATTGTCTTAGATTTTTGTGGTATAAGGACATAAATGATGATGATTCAGAAGTTATAGTATATAGATTTAATCGAGTTGTTTTTGGATGTAATTCTTCTCCATTTTTGCTTAATTGTGTACTTAGGAATCATATAGAGAAGTATAAGGAAGAAGATCCGGAGTTTGTTAGCAAGTTGATAGGAGGTTTCTTTGTTGATGATTTAGTGACTGGGTGTGAGGATAGTTCTGAGGCAGTAGATCTCTATAGAAAGGCCAAGAGTAGAATGAAAGATGGAGGATTTACATTAAGAAAGTGGAAGACTAACAGTAGTGAGGTAGCTAAGGAAATAGCAGATACAGAAGGCAATGAAATGCAAGTAAAGGATGTCAGTGTATCATCAGAAGAGTCTTATGCTAAGGAAACACTAGGATTAGATACTTTAGAAGGAAAAACAAAAGTTTTAGGTATCAGTTGGGAAATAGAGAAGGACAGACTAGACCTTGATCTCTATAAGGTAGGCAAGGAAGCAGACGATAGTGTTTGTGCAACTAAGAGAGGTATTCTTAGTACTTTAGCATCACTCTATGATCCACTTGGGTTGATAAGTCCAGTGGTTGTCACGGCAAAAATTCTTTTCCAAGAGCTGTGCTTAGAAAAATTGGGATGGGATGATACTCTTCCACAAGAAAAGGTTTTGGTTTGGCAAACATGGCTTGAAGATCTTAGGGAAACTAGGACAATTTCCTTTCCTAGATGTGTTTTAGAGGACAGGAAGGGGGATGTTTTAAGTTATCAACTACATGGGTTTGCAGATGCCAGTCAGAAAGCCTATTGTGCCATGGTTTATCTCGTTTGTGTGACTGAACAAGGGACATATACTAAATTGTTAAGTGCCAAGACCAGGGTTGCGCCTTTAAAAGCATTGTCCATACCCCGTCTAGAATTAATGTCTGCTCGAGTATTAGCCACATTAATGGATACAGTTAAGAATGCATTAAGCCCACAGATTCAGTTTGATAAGGTAAAATATTGGTTAGACAGTAAGACAGCCCTGTTTTGGATATACAATAATGGGGAATGGAAACAGTTTGTCCAGCACCGAGTTAACGAGATTCTCTCATTAACTAGCAAAGAAGATTGGGCTCATGTTGCTGGCACAGACAACCCTGCAGATTTGGGTTCCCGGGGAGTCTCCGCTACGCTCCTTAAGAATTCCAGATTATGGTGGGAGGGCCCCACTTGGCTTTGTGAGGATGAAAGTAAGTGGCCTAAGTTTTCACCATCAGTAGACTCTGCAGATATTGAAGTAGAAAGAAGGAAGAATGCTACATCATTGTTTACAACTAACACAGATAGAGTTGGAGTGGGTAGTATAGTAGATGTAGAACGACATGGAACTCTTGGTAAACTTTTAAGAGTGACCGGATATGTGTTGAGGTTTATAAATAACTTAAGGGGAAGGAGTATGAATAAAGTCCTAAACATTGGAAATTTGAGTACAGAGGAGATAGAAGCTGCAGAGCATGTATGGATTAAGGATGTGCAGAAGGCATTGAGAAATAGGCAAGATTTTCAAGCATTGTCAGTGCAACTTGGCATAGTTGATCAATCTGGTGTTTTAGTATGCAAAGGTCGGTTAGAAAATGCAGATTTAGATATAGGTAGTAAGTATCCTATAATCTTACCTAGGGATCATAGATTTACTGATCTTGTGATTGAAGATTGCCACAAAAGGGTATTTCATAACAAACTTCGTTCAACCCTTGCAGAACTCAGATCTAGGTTTTGGGTACCAAGAGGTAGACAACAAGTTAAGAGAGTATTAAATAGATGCTTAACATGTAAATGGTTTGATGCAAAGGCGCTTGCTGCACCTAATACCGCTCCACTGCCAGATTTTAGAGTTACTAAATCTTTACCCTTTAGCAACACAGGGATAGACTTTGCAGGACCCTTGTTTGTAAAAACAGGCCAGGGAGACATGCGGAAAGCGTATATAGCTCTGTTCACATGCTGCGTAACTAGAGCTATTCATTTAGAATTGATTGATGATTTGAATACATTAACATTCATGAATTGTTTTCGAAGATTTTGCTCTAGAAGAGGGACACCGAGACTCATAAACACGGATAATGCTAAAACCTTTAAGGCTGCAAATAAGCTGCTCAACAAACTTGCCAAGGATCATACGTTTGTCGAATATTTAGTGCATAGAAGGATCAAATGGAAATTCAATTTACCCCTATCGCCGTGGTGGGGAGGATACTTTGAGCGGATGGTAGGATACGTGAAGCGTTGTCTAAGGAAGGTCTTAAAGAATGCTAGATTATCATTTGATGAACTACAGACAGTATTAACAGAGGTTGAAAATATTTTGAATTCTAGGCCTCTAACTTATCTATATGATGAATTAGAAACTACCTTAACACCATCTCATCTTATTTATGGTTATAGATTGTCATCTCTTTCAGAGGGAATCGATCCAATTTTTGACGAGGAGGATATTAAAGATAAATTAACGAAACGATTTTTGTATGTTACTAGAAGACTATCTCATTTTTGGAGTAGATGGCAAAGGGAATACTTAACAGACCTGAGGGAATTCCATAAGCTGAAACTGAACGCTGATTTACAGGTGAGGTTAGGAGATCTGGTTTTGCTGCAGGAGGACCACATAAAACGCGGACAGTGGAAAACAGCCATCATTGAGGAGTTACTGATGGGACGGGATGGGAAAGTAAGAGGAGCCGTAGTTCGGAAAACAGGTAGGGGCAAACCAGAAACTCTTAGTAGACCTTTACAACGACTAATTCCACTTGAAATTTCAGTAAGAGACAATGCTAAAAAAGAGAGGAAAGATGAATCTATGTTGAAGGCGAATGATGAATTGAGAGAAGATGGGAAGAAGGATGGTGTGAAGAGTGGTGATAAGTCAGAAGGGAGACCCACTCGTGCTGCGGCCCTGGATGCGCGTTGGCGGGCTAGGCTTATGCTTGACCCATAACCTGGGTCAAGGAGGGGGGAATGTCGGGGAAAACTCCACGCACAGCAATTATTATTTTTGTATGGATGTAGTTAACAATATTTCATTCATTTAGTTTGAGCTTATCGGCTTTAGCTTTGTGACTCAAGGTATTTTCTTTACTCATGACTTTAATGCACGTAATGCACGTAATAACCTCGTTTCAAGAGTCGTTAGGAAACTGACTCAAGATTCAAGCTTCACAGGTATTGAGTATTGGCGTCAATCTATTGTTAGAGAGATTTAACTTTTTATGTTTTGGTAAAATCTGATTGGTTTGACGAATTGTTTTTCTTAATTCCTATTGGTTACGCTATTTTTATACTTATTGTAAAACGTATATATGCACGTGTGATTTAACTTAGAGTAGAGAGTTTGAGACTAGAGTTAACAGAATGGAAGTCTCAGAATTGAAATTTTTGATGTTGAACCTGGAAGATGTTTCTTTTTGAGCACAACTCTGCAATTAAATACGTATCTTGAACTAGCGCTTGAAGAATACTTAACATTGTATTCTGGGTCTCATTCTCTATGTTTATTAACTACAATGGGATACAGTACAAAGATAAATTTGATGCCTTTTTCTGTTCTGTGGCTTTGAGCTAAGATGAATTGATCTCATCCAGGTGTAGGCAGTTTTTTATCTTGGCTTTCTCAGGATACAGGCAAATAGAAGAAGTTTACTATATTTTTGGGTAAGGTATATTTTGTTGCTCTTTCTATAAGAGCACTATTTATGGGGACGCCGAGGCTCGATTCTCCGAAAAAAAATAAGAACGAGCGGATAATTAGGAAAAAATCAATATGTTTTTTCCATAAACTCTCACGCTAACGAAAAAGGGGATATTTAAACAGGTATATCTGGGTACAAAAATACCCTTTTAAAATTTTATTTTGTGGTCATAAAAACAATTTATAGCATATAGTTTTAGAAAAATCGATGACAAAATAACGAGCTATGATTGAAACGTCTTTAATAAATTCGCTATTTTTCCAAATACTATTTTACTTAAATTCCTTGTTATATTATCTTCTATTGTCAAGCAAGTATATTTGTGGAAATAAAAACAACGTTAAGATTATTCGAGCTTCAAATATTAACCGAAAATTAAGAACATCTAAAGATTGTTTGTATTCCTTGTAGTGAAATACTTAACCAATGACTGCACCTTGCAGCTAGATACTGTTAGATAATCACTTAGGATTTTCAGATAACATTTTAAGTCAAATAGTGAGTTTCCTTTTTTCATAACTAAAATTTAACCCATAAACTATTTGTATTTCTCAAATAATTCCTGAAGTTTTATTCAGGGTCTTTTTTAACATACTAACTAGGAGAGGAAATTGCCCCTGCAGCCCCAATGACCTTTTGTTGTTTTAAACAATAGGCTATTGTCCTTCTCCTAAAATAAACAAAGGTTTGCCCCTGCAGCTTATTTCCCTTGGAATAGGCTATGGTTTTATTCATAAGTTATTTGTGATTATCAGATTCTTGTTTATTCCGTTAACAATTTATTTGAACTTTTTAACTCATGAACCTGAAACCAAATCATTCCATAGTTTTTAGAGTTGTTCCATAGTTTCTTTTTTCCATTGTTTGCTAGCGTTTCCATTCTTTGCTAGCGTTCTTCGTAGTTTCTTGGGGGTTTGTATTGTTTCCTGGTCTTTTCCATCGTTCGCTTGGGTTTTCCATTGTTTCCTTGGGTTTTCTTATAGTTTCCTGGGATTTCCCAATGTTTTGGGGCGTTTCCATTGTTTTTAGCCTTTTCCATTGCTTTATTGTTGAGGTTTTTCATTGTTTTTTTGGGGGGTTTTCAATCATTTTTGTTAAGATCCATTGTTTACTGGAGTTTTCCCTTGTTTCCTTTGCTTGCCGGAGTCTTCCATCAATTTTAGGACTTTTAATTGTTTCAGTGGGGTTTTCGATATTTGGCCGGGGTTTGTTATGGATTGCTAGGGTTTCCAATTATTTACCATAGTTTTTCATTGTTTGGTTTGGGTTGTAACTATTTTCGTCAGTTTTCCCTTGCTTTTAAAAGGAGCCCATCCTGAAAGTGAGAAGCTGCTGGCCATGTCGTTCGCCGATATTATAAAGTAATTTTTCCAATCTCGCGTTGAATTTTTTCTTGATTATTTTCCCAGGGTTTTATCAGCCTTCTATTTTGTAAGATAAGGGATGAGATTAACACCTCGACCATCATCCTAAAAGGAACATTTTGAATATTATCCCTTTAAGTGAGTAAATATGAATCCGCTCCAACTCCAGTAAGATGATTGTATTTGACAAGAAATTATTGATAATTCATTGGGAGTTCACCATGTAATTCATTGGTAATTCGGTAACTCGTTGGCAGAAGCTCCTGCGATTCAGAAGATGGGTCTATTGGCCATTTTAACAATCAAACTATTATATTTTCATTCTGGTACTGAATTTATTTGCTAACTATATTATCGTTATTCTGGATGAAGTACCACACGCAACGTACATATTTAATTAGGTCTATTGGTGGGCTTTAAACCCCTACTTTTTGCAAAAAAAAGAAAATTAGAAGCGAAACACGAATAAAGCCTCATTTTATGCGGTTTTAGCAATAACGCCGATGCCTTAGACCCCGTTTACACTGTCCCGGGACAATTTTGTACCGTTACGGTTCGCAAGTGTTTACACTGTCGCGGTTCCAAATTGTTCCGTTTAGCCGTTCCGTTTACACTGTACCGGTACGACCTTAATTTAATGGTAGAACATTGTTTAGAAGAATCTGTATTTAGTCAACCAAGGCTTTTATTTTGCTGAAGTCAGCCGCCAATGCCGCTGAAGTCAACAATCGAATTTTTATTGTGAGTTAAAATGGAGCGGAAGGCCGATTAAAACTTTACTTGGACGAAAGACAAGGTGGCTTTAATTTTCAGTGTTATTTTAGACTACAAAACTGCAAAGTCCAATCAAGGCTTGGACTGGGAAACACTACAAGCCTTTTCTGTGGTCGTCTTTTCTTCAGAATTTCCTTTTCTTCAGAATTTGAGAACGTATTTACGCCACAGTCAAAGCCTCGATTACCTGAAACAGCCATACAAAAGGCCTCTTTGTGAATCCGTGACAAAATCGTCTCGGATAGGTGTTTACACTGTCCCGTTCAAAAACGGAACCGTGACGGTACAAAATTCGTTCGCTTTCAAAGCAGGGTCAAAACTGTTCCGGATAGCAGAGCAAAATCGTCACGGTTCCACAGTGCTAGTGTAAACGCAAGGGCGAACCGCGACAGTTTTGTCACGGTTCCAAACTTGCACGGGACAGTGTAAACGGGGTCTTATATGCCAGTCTGTTTCTGATCGCCCCTATTTCTGAACAACGGTCTCTAATTACAGGAAGTAGTGCCCATAGAGTGCATAACTTGACATATTAAGACAATCCTGATGTCATTACTTGTGTCACGTATTCAAATATGCTGGTTTATCAAAAGTAATTAATTTCCTTGAGCTTCGAGTCTAATGATGTGATTAACATTGGCTATGATTACTTCTGTATAGAATGCTTTTGATTTGATACACATTAGACAACATTAATATCAGAGATATTACTGTCGTAAGCATTTCGAATGGCCCTCGTGTCAAGACGTTCTTAACGAAGTATGGGCAACATGGTGCCATTTCGCAATCGACGTTAAATCCAGTCTTTACCACCGTTGTTTCATTGAAATACAATGTTGCTGGAGACAGAAATCTCGGAGATATTTTCTGTTGAAAAGCCCATTCTTAATCATTTCAAAATTAATTTTTTATCTGTTTTCCATGCCCATCAAATACTGGATGAATTCTAAGCAGTACTTAGAATTCATCCAGTTACTTAGAAACTAATTAACGAATTAACTAACTAACTAACTAGCTAACTAACTAACTAACTAACTAACTGACAGGACCCTTAGTGATAGCAGTATTATCTTTACTGAAAGGCTATCCTGTATAAATATGGTAGATTATTATATATTATTATAACTAACGAACGAACTAACTTATTAACTTATTAACTAACTAACTAACTAACTAACAACTAACTAACTAACAACTAACTAACTAACTAACCAACTAATTAACTAACGAACTAACCAACTAACTAACTAACCAACTAACCAACTAAATAACTAACTAATTAACTAACTAAGTAACTAATTGACTAACAACTAACTAACTAACAACTAACTAACTAACTAACCAACTAATTAACTAACGAACTAACCAACTAACCAACTAACCAACTAAATAACTAACTAATTAACTAACTAAGTAACTAATTGACTAACTAACTAACTAATTATACAACTAACTAACCAATTAATTAACTAACGAACCAACCAACTAACCAACTAACTAACCAACTAACCAACTAACCAACTAACTAACTAACGAACTCACCAACTAACTAACTAACTAACTAACTAACTAACCAACCAACTAACGAACTAGCTAACTTTGTTCGTGTGATCCATTTATTTGCCTAAATTTAATATCTGAATTTAATATTTATGAAAATAGATTTTTAATGATGTCATTGCTCTTTACTCTATTTAATTAAATTTCCCTGAGAAACTCTTTTCCGCATACTTTTTGGCAGACACACGCCAACGCAGATTGCTTTGAGATTTGGTTCTTCTCCATAGATCGAATACGTTCCATCGGAACCATGTGTTATGTTTTCTCGCAGTTGTTATTACTTGAATTGCTGTAATCTGTAGATCCCGAACGCGTGTTTTTATTGTTCAGTTATTGTTCCTGTTGTAATTTATGCGTTTTTATAACCTCGCATTTGGTGTCATTTTAAGTAAACGCGTTTCTAATAGCTTTTAACATTGTTGTTAATTCATGACCAGGCAGTATCGTGTTGATCGGATAGCAGCCTTGCGTTTGACTTTTGGATAAGCCATAATGGATTCGTCCATGGTGACCTGATGAGCTGGCGGATCTTTTTCAAATCAAAGGCGTACAGAAAATGGCCTCATACAGTATTAAAGTGCTGTCGTTGGTAGCAATATTCACATTTGTAGGTGAGTCTTTGAACGCATAGAATTTTGTGCTATCAACTTAATTTACCTTGATCGTCATAGACCTTACTTTCCCGTGCCATTTTTTTTAGATATTTTCAATACATCAACGGCCAGAGCAAACTTCGCTCACATAGAGGGTTAAGCATATCTCTCTGCTTTCTACCCAATTATTGTTTCTACTCAATTATTGTTTCTACCTCAGACGAAGAAAGAAATCAAACTTGATCAACATGCCAAACAATTATAAGGCCATCTGTTAGTAGCAGGGATTTATTTCAGCCTCGGGGTTTTTAATTTTTAGCAACGAGAATGTTTGCAACAAGTAATTCACAATATGTTTAAATAACCAAAAGGGGTTTATTTCCTAGCCGTTGGTGTGCACAGCCGATTGAAAATGGAATTAATTTCCGATTATTCGTTACGAATTTCACCCGATTCGTCAAAGTTTTAACCATATGTTTTTCCAGCTTTTTAAAGCACTGAGAGTTGATTCCCCTACCTCAAATTTTTGAAAGCTTTTGTTCCCTGCAGCTTACTGCTTGTTTGAGTTCAACTTATTGTGAATTTTCTATTGTTAATATCTATAGGCTAAGCGAGGGATTTTGGCAGTCTGTTAAATACTTTGATATCCCAAAAAAACAGAGTTAAACCATAAATTTTAGCTTCACCTGCTTCACGAGAATTCAATAAGACAACTGAGAACCTTACTTAACGTTATTTGACAACAGGCATCAAACCACTAAATCATAATTCTCACATTAAATTTCTACATATTCCTTTACTTTTTTAAACTTATATTTTTCTTTATAAATGAGAAAAATCAGGGACGCAATGCCATCTTTAAGCTAGCAGTGAATGTTTTCAAAAATCAATGGTTTTTGTAATCGAAAACGCCCCTTTCACCAGTTTTGGGACATGAAGGATCATCAACACACATCATATTTTCTCTTGCCCTTCTATTTGTTCCACTTGAATCATATTGGTCCAGTTTTATTGTTAATAGTTATTGATTTATTGTCAGAAAAAACTGAAGGCTGTAAAAAATTGGCATAGGGTTATTGCTCCTTTGAACAATCACAGCGCCCCGGGGGTGGGGGAGGACTGGAAGGGACACCCCCCACTTCTCAGCTTGATCGATTTCGTCTTAATTCGAATTTCAATCTGCTGAACGCAACTTGAAAACAGGTCAACTGCTGGCACGTGAACATTAATTACACGTTTTGAGTAACTTTGTCATTGTACGAATAGAAAAATTAAAAGAGATCGACCTAAAACCAGATTATAGATAGTAATCGTCAATATTTTCCTCAAAATGTTTCTAAGTTATATTCATCAACTAAAATTTTCCTATAAGGGGGTGGCCTCTCCTCGATTAGCTCTGCTACTGAGAGACCTCCTCCTCAAAAATTCCTCTTCATGCAAATTTTCTAATTTTTCTGTTGTTATGTTTAGTCTTTAAACTTGTATTGTAGCTTGTAACCTATAGTTTATTTTAATATTTTGACAAAATTTATATGTAGTGGAATTTAAAATTATATATGAACTGAACTAAAAAAAGCCGTATAAATTTCCTTGATAATTACGAGAAGACCAGCTTCAAGAGCATTTCCATGCAAATGGCACTTTCGTTTCCCTTTCCCCTCATATCAAAGGGCCAACAGGATTGCTTGACAATGCCACTGTAGCTCTTCCTCTCCATGCATTCTAGTATTAAAGCACTTACAATAAGCCAGGCATCCTAGGAAATATTAATTACCCCCTATTCAGTTTATGTTGCCAGGAAGCTTTGTTTTCATGGTTGCATTATAATACATAAATAATGTTTATGGTTTCTTGCTAGTTTAAAATAAAGAGTGGGAGTGCCTAAAAACAGAATAATTTCAGTTTAATAGCCATAACATCATAAATTCTAGATAAATTCTATATGGTAATTTGATTTCGGATACTACACCTGCTTGAGTTGGTTTTCCAGTCTAGCCTGAGGCCAACTTCGCTCTCTAATAGTCTTAGAAAGGTGCAGATAGTGAAGCTAGAGGTAGGCAGGGCCCCATTAGGACCTTTGTTTTAGAATGAGCAAACAGTTCGAATGTTTGATTTTTGGCTGTAGTACGAGGCAATTCCTTCATTGCTTGTAAATAGCAGAGAGAGTTTTGCTTCCTTTCCTTCACATGAATCTCTTAATGAAGAATCTTATATGTCGTTATATCACTTTACAAGTTTATGGGACCAGTAAGATTCTCTGCTAGAATTAAGTTGTAGATAGTCTTGATCATAAAACAAACCACCGATGAAACTATGTTTTGAAAATGCTCTACATTGACCAAGTTTAACTTTTATCGAAAGATAAGATTGTCTGATTGCTTGTGAGAATTTGATGGTAAGTGCAAGCGTTTAACAAAATTAATTCATTTTAATTTCGGCTGGGGGCTTTGACATGATGACCGAATGCTTTATATAGCAACAGAATATCATAACATAACCCATGTAAATCAACATAAAAACGAGCCTTAAATGAGACGACCGTGTAGCCTCCGCCCTTTTCCTCCCACTCTGTCCGCCGCCTCTCACTCCGCTCGACCTTCCTCTTCCACCTTTTAAAGAAATCGTTTCCATAGACTAATTGCAATGAAAACACGCCATCTTGAAAGCTGATACACAATGGACTATTGAATTACATAAGAAAACGAGCTCTAAACTTTGCTATCTGCAGTGTCGATTCAGGATTTCTAGAAAGGAGTGAAGCACTTATTTATTTATCTATAAACAGGTTATGAATGTAATGATGGCAGTGGCAGGGCTAGAAATGGAGGAAGGGATGTCGGCTGTATGATGGTTGATCATTTGCTTTCCTGGTACTGTGTGTATCTTTAGATACTAGGTTTTTCGGGGGGGGGGGGGGGGGGTTACACTGTTCGTGTATATGTTTTTATGTTTTTAGGGATTTGTGATCTAATCAGTCATTCACTGACGGTGAAAATGTCTCTCTTTGCAGATGGATATCAGCGGCCAGATCGTGTCGACCTATGCATAGTCCTGTCCACAGACGCTAGCTATGGAGACATCAATAAAAGTTTCGCAAGGATATCTAAGCTTATCCCAAAAATAAGCATCTCGCCAAGCACTACAAGGATTGCAGTTGTTGATGCTACCACGGGTGCAAAGAAGTTGATTGGGTTCAGCTCCTGTGTTAACAGAGAATGCGTTGTGGCAGAGCTTGCGAGACTAAGGTATGCGATATCTTTGGTGCTGAATAATAAAGCTGAACCAAAGCTATGTTCTAAGTAGAAACATAGGGATAGATGCTTCTTGAACGTTCATGATGGGATGGCTAAGGGGGATGGGGGTATGATGACAGGTGCGTCTTCAACATTCATAATGGGGGGGCTAAGGGGGCAGGATGAGGCATGACGGTAGGCGCTTTTTGAATGCTCCTCATGGGAGTGCTAGGGGAAAAAGGTATATTGGCAGGGGCGTCTTGAGCGTTCATAATGGGATGGCTAAGGGGGGATGGGGGCTTAGCTCTCTTGCCAATGACCGACTTTGCCTTTGCGTGTCCCCTCTTTTGCTAACTGCGCCTCGATCACTGTTGATTGTCGAGAAGGTTATTTCTACAAACAACCAATTGCAACCAACCAACTCCAAATGGAATGTTAGATACGTTGCTGCTGTTATGTTAAATGCTCGTGTGAAGTTGGCTTGTATCCAACTAAGCTTTGATTAATGATATCCATGTAAACGCTGTAGATGGTTGATCAGATCGTGGAATTCTCCATTGAAAATGATCAGTGGTTTTTATCAATGATCAATCAATCATCCAAAACACTATAATGATTTTAATGATGATTACCTTGTGATTTGATCATGTTGCACATCAAACATTCGAAATATCGAGCGGTCCCTGAAGTCAAGTAATAGAGTAGCGGAGTGTGACGTCATCAAAATCTATGTTTAGAATTTCTTAATTTTGACTACATAGCCTGAAAGAAAATCATGAAATATCTCTCAATATGCAAAATCAATTAAATAAATTCAAAATTGGGTAAGATATGGCCATTGAAAGATTACAAGTTTTCCAACGGATAACTGTTTTTCCTGCCTGGTTATGTCATAGACTTATGAACCAAGGCCAAATAACACATTACATTGATTTTGCACATTTTTTGCACATAGTTTTGTTTCATAATGCTTTTTGGGTTATATGGGGAAAATTGTAAATTCTTAAAAAATAGCTTTTTATCGTCACTCCAGAACTCTGTGACACGAGCCTCGGCATAAAGGAGCCAGTTGGCATTGTTTCGAAAGAATTTTTAACAATACGGAATCAACTTTTATTTATTTCCATTGCAAAAAACTAAGAAAGAAAATACGCTGACCTAGACAAAGCTTCAGAAACATGTATAGAATTGTACAAACATGCAATTTTTCATTGCATGCATTTTGAGAAATAGCTGTTTTAGAAAACATTTATCAGCGAGAAAGAGTGCTTTTGAGACATGATCCTGGTTGTTTGTAGCCGGAATTTGAATAGTTTTTCCTTGATCAAATAAAAGTTAGTTTTAAGCAACCTAATTGTATATTAACTAAGATCGCTGCATTAGACTGCTACGGATAAGAAGGGCAGCCATGATAAAATAGGCATTCTAACGAAATTTGGATTGAACTGTTTTTGATTAGATTTTCAATCATCATTATCAATTGGGTTTCGGTATACATGGATTCTCATTAGCAAGACAATACACTTTGCTTCGTTAAGGTTCGCAACATGACAAGAACAGGCAAGTCTGACCTGTTTAATCTCCGTCTATAGTTCATACCCTGGTTCATACCGGACAGCTATCGAGGTAGAACCTGGAAATTAAGGTGCATATCAACAAGGGGTGCTGTTCATACTTGCCGAATGCTCGATTTTTTACGCTGTTATGCATAACAGATACGTCTATGCGTGATAAAATTTTCAAAGAGTCTCATCTTTATTCGAAGCTTTGACCTCCACGAAGTAACACTTTTCTGCATAATTTCAGAATTCGCATCGAAAAACGACGAGGCATCCTTATTTTTAACCAAAACAGGGCTGATATCCACCCTTACTGTAAAATACAAAGTCCGCACCAACGATTCTAAACGGGGGACTGTATTGTGAACAAATTGTCCTCTTACCCCCATAACACCCTTTTTGGCAAAGTTTTACCGACGCTGTTTGTGTTTTGCTTGGTGTATTTGTTAAATAAGGCAGCCTTTCCACTAGCCTGGGTTAAAACATATCCGGGTTAAAAGTTATCCGTTTCTGCGTCGCGTTCCCACTAACCCACTTGAAAATCGGATAAGTGGGTCAGTTTTTACCCGGGTATCTTTTGACTCACCTGCGAGTTAATGGAAACGCCGAACCCGGATAACTTTTGATCCACTTGCAACAACAGCAACGTTTGAAAATTGAGATGGCGCCAAAAATAAAAAAACAAAATCCTGGATGTCGATGTTGCTTCCATTGGCCTACAACGATATAAATTGAAAGATTTGTTATGCAAATACTGATTTCTCTTACAACTTTTCACCCTGGATACATTTTAACCCGGCTTAGTGGGAACGATCAAAAATGGATGAAAAACGGTTCGAAGAAAAATGCCGTTTTCATTGACTCACTTTAAAAACGGATAACTTTTAACCCGGGTATGTTTTAACCCAGGCTAGTGGAAAGGCTGCCTAAATTTGACAGCTTAATGATCTCTTTGGCCAATAAGTAGGGGCCATGACCCCTTTGGCCTCCTGTGGTGCGGGCCCTGTAATACGAGACAGTGCCACAAAGTAACAATATATTTTAAACGCGTTCTTCCAAAGCCATACCTGTCCGTAAGCGGTGCATATCAATAAGCGGTGCGTGTCCGTAAGCGGTGCGTATCCGTAAGCGGGGCCATATTTACCACGCGCTATTTTGCGACTCGTTAAGAGCTCTTACAAGCGGGCAAGCTTTAGTGACGTCGCTGTTGTTGACAAAATCAAAGCTAATTTTGGGGGTTTACAAGCGTTTGCAAGGATTGATAAAATTCTGATATCCATGGAAAAACGGTCTTTAAAAATAGGTGGAGTTAGCTTTTAGTGCACTCTATTTTTCGATTTATCAATGTTGATTGGTAGCAAATAACAACATTGGTTATCTAGCAGAAGACGTAACTTAGTACCCTGTACACCAGATTGTGTCTATCCGAACAAATTTTATCCATTAATGACGTAAGATCGGGAATTAACTTTTCCAGGTGCAAATAATGAACTTTTAAAGTCCTATTGAAAATTTTTGCAGTTTTTCATCCCAATAAGCATTCACCTCGAGGAGGCCTAGAGCCGACTGAAGAGAGGTGAGACGTGGCCTAACTGTTGTTGTGGTTGTTGCACGCTGTTTGTGCATACCCCAACTGTAAAAGATTTATCAAGTGGAAACGCACACCGAAAATGGGTAAAGTTTGCTCGATCTAATGTTAAAAGTTAGCACACAGGACAAAATTTAATGGAATCTAGTGTAAACGGGGTCTAAAAGTTGTAGACTGAGAAGTTTGCAATTATGTCTTTTGAGAGTAATGTTGTCCTTTCCTTTAAGGGCTTTGTGTTTCGATTTTTCAGAACAATGGTTGGTACATCTATTATGTACGTCTTACATCCACCAATGAAATGCAGACAGCAGGGTTTACATGTAGTGTGCAGGAATTCCATCTATGTGCTGCAGTACGGTTGAAATCCATCCTTGAGATAATATGCAAACAGCAATTTTCTTTACTTTTACCGTTAGGAATAGTGTAAAAGGATAAAATATCTGAAAGGATATCTGAAAGTGTAAAAGGATAAAATCTGATTCACACGACTGTTGCTGAACCATTCTGGCACACAGTATGTAAACCCTCCTTAGCCACCGTGGCGTTTTTAGAGCCACTCTCTGTATCAACAGGCCTAATAACACTTCGAATGTATTCTGTTGTCGCTCCATTGAAAGTACGGTCAGTAGGACGAGTCCCCGTGCAAGAGTTTTAAAGGAATAGGGACGGCCTTTTCAATCAAATCTGCGTGAGATTCGATAGCGTGGCGAAGCAGTGAGAAACACAGTGAACAAAGTTGATAGCAACGGCGCTCGTAACTACAACTACCAGAATGCATTGCGTGTGGCAACCCCTGTGATGTAATAATGGAATCGGTCTATTAGCACCGCCTTAACGCATTCGAAAATAATAAATTGCAAGAGAGGAACTTCGCACTTTCGAATTAAGTGTAATTAACTGTAATAAACGAGGAAACATTAGCAAGTTTCACCAGCCGGTGGGTTTATAGTGGCTTTCGCAAAATGTGTAATAATTGCTTTACATCGGCATATTGCATATTGAGCGTGCTTCAGTTGCATTAAAAGCCGCAAACTTTGCATTGCTGTGTTGACTCTGGTATGTAAATGAGGTTGAAACGGGGTTGCAAATATATACCGGGGAGGTTTGTTGCATTATTTCCTGCCTAAAATATGTTTGTTCTTTGTTAAATATAGAATTAATGTGTTCTTAAAGCGTGGTGTGCTGGTATTTAAGATCGGGCATTGAGAGTCCTTTCTGTATTGATTTGGAAATACAGCCAGTGCTTTGAGATGGTTGACTGTCGTAAAAAAAACTGAACGACATAACTTACCGTTGAACATTGGTCACCTTTCGCCGTCTGCACCTCCGCAGCCCACTGGCATTACTCCTTTGATTTTTAGGTAAACTAGTAAACACAATCAATTTAAAACTGTTGATATTGTTCATTAGAACCTAAAATCGGGGTCTTTCTATAAAGCAGAAAAACTAAGTAGCCTAGAACATGTTCCTAATGACATGACTACAATACTTTTCGTGCCTTAAAGGGGTTAACTTCGAAGCAGAATCTGACCATGTTTTATGATGCTGGTTCAAGAAAACACTAGAAAATATAGTTCTCTTTTAAGCATAACATACAGTCTTTCAAACAGTGGGCAGCCGTTCTCTTCGGCAAACAGAAGTAGGGTTCCTCATTATGAAAAATATCGCAAAATTAGTCGCAGGATTATCGCCAAGATTTCATAAGGTTTGTAGAATTTTTGTCACACATTATGGCACGTCCCTATCAGATGAAGGATGATGTGATATCTCCTACCCAAATCAGCGCCCGCTCCACAGGGGGACAGGGGGCCATGGCCTCCCCACTTTTTCACCTAATAAAAGAAAAAAATTGGCTTGAATTATTTGTATAGATAAACCTTAGATTACAACAAATACATTTAACCAAAGTATATCATTAAAACAGCATCAGCAAAATGTTTGCAACAATCGGCGCTAAAGGGGGAGAGCAAACTTTCTCTACATTGCTTACACCTCCAGTTTAGGATCAGTTGCGCGGGCCGTGCGCTATAATTTATGCAACATTATTATGCATCACAAGTCAGATTGGGGGAAATCTTTTAAATTTTGCTGCCGAAAATTTATTTGGTGTTTATTATACCGTTTTCTCATCAGCAAAATTTTTGAAAATTCTGTTTCAATATGTTTTAATGCAAACGGGGCTTCTTCTGAGCAAAGTTTGCAACGGACGACCCAGTTACTTAATTATGAAAGTGTCATCAGAGGCAGTGATTTACTGTTTCTATAAATTAAATAAGTAATGGCAAAGTCCTTCATTCTTCTTTATTTCTTCCTTCAGGCCACCGATGTAATTTTTGGTTATGACGGCTCTGTGTAGGTTAACTGTTTCCTGGACAGAGTTGGAATGGGGAAAATGCTGGCCTAAGTCACTCTTTTATTTGCCAATGATTGTGCTCAAGATGTTCGTGCTGTTAGACGGCTTGAAAGGCCACAATCTCGAACACAATCTGAATGATCTGCCTACATTGCAGAACACGTTTCCAAACTTTATTAACTAAAAAGATTTTAAAACGATGGCTGAAGCTTAACTATAATTTCCTCTTATAAAACGTGTGGAACTCTCCAACTCTCACTCCTGTGCTCTTACGTAACCGTTAACAGAACAAAACGCTATTTTCTACAGTTGGTTTATTCAATTTGAAACTAGCTATCAATCTTACTATCTATTTAATTTTATCAGATAACGATGATTTTGAAACCTAATGCCTGACTGCTGATGGTGGCCTGTGATATTGACTTATTGCAAAAGAACAGAAAAAAACGATTCAATCTTTGCCAAAAGTGCCTGAGACACCCAGTGATTTGCCTTACGTTTTTATATTTTTCAATTCTTTTCCCGAATACTCTTATTTCCGCACCCCCTTCCCCCCTAAACAATTACAAAAATATCATAGAAGTCGTAGAAGAAAGGGTATTTCTTAATCCCCTACTTCGTTTTGTAGTAAACCAAGATTGTTCATATAGGGGGATGGGGAATGGCTGAATTACCCTGAGTACCAGACTCACTATATATTTCATATAAAGTGAGTCTGGTACCCAGGGTGTGTCTGAATTGGCCCTTGGAAACTGTCGTTATTGTACCAAGACTTTTGGCAGGCATTATATATTCAGAAACCTGATTCGGATTTTTGAATGAACATAATTTGCAAGGAGCAAGATCGTATGTTGTTGATTCGAGAATTTTACACGCACCTGCAGATTAATGGACTGTACTACAGATATGCGTCATTTGACTGAAGTTACCTGACGAAAAATGTTATTTTTATATTTTGATTAGCATAATCATAAGACGTTACAATAAAAAATGCGCATTTATTAACTTAAGGAAAGTTTCTGAAAGTTTTTTAACTGCGACATATCAAGAACATATGCGTACCAGATGGGAGGGTGAACAGTCGCAAGGATTTGAATGGCTATTTCGAGGGTTAGTTTGTCCTTGTGGACAACTCTATCTCATATTTATCCAAGTTTCTTATAGCAAAAGCAGTCGGCTATGATGAGAATAAAGACAACTTGATGTGTACCGTAAGTCTTTGAATAGGCCATTTGGGGCATATTTCAGAAAAAAAGAATTTGGATGGGAGTTATTCGAGGGAGGTCTTTCTCGAAGGTCGAGATTTATTTAGCAGCAGTCAAACATCTTTTTAGTGTTAATTTTCTTCCTCTATTTGAGGGTGGTCTGTATGCTTTGAGATGCAGATATATTGGGAGAAACACATTGCTGTCGAGACAATACCTCCGCCCACGGGGGTATATTCGAGGAAAAGGGTTATTAAACAAAAATTACCTTTTTACGAGGTTGGTGGCTTATTCGAGGGGGGCTTATTCGCAGGTAGAGGACTATTCGAGGACTTGCGGTAATACCCTGTAGCTTCCGTCACTAAAAACTTGGATCAAAAACCCCCAAACTATTCAAAAGGACTCCGCTAACATCATTACTGACAAGTTTTGGAGCAACATTTCAATGGCTTTATTCGTTATGTCAAAGCAGTCTACTGCATTCAAAAGTGCTTGTTTCGACAATGCACTTGCTAGAATTGATTGAAACCGTCTTAGGAATCACGAATGGCTGAATGAATCTGTTAATAAAGAAGCATTTTTATGACTTCTTTGTTTAGTAGAAATATATACTTTGGATCTGCATATTCCTATAGCTACTTCTTGTTTTAATTTTGCTACTTACTACTGGTATCTATAACCACTTCAAATGGCTAGTACAATTGATCCTCTCTTTCCGATCCAGGCTCAAAATGTTAAAACATCAAGTGCCACATCATCGTCCTAGGCTGAAAACTGTTTTTCCTTTGGCGTTTAAGCTGTTTCAAAAACATAAAGGAGAAAGTACAAAGAAGTATATTCTGTTGATCACAAAGAATCCACTCAGTTCGGAAAGATTCTTTCAGCTTGAGAAGATCCTTGCAAAGAGGAAAATCATTCTAACTGTGAGTGCTTTGAAAAGCAATGGAAAAGGATACATGATATTCAAAAAGAAAATTATTCATTTAGAATATCTGCCATTTGAGAGAGGTAAGATTTCAGATATCTGTTGGCGGGAGGGGACCATGGGGTAGACTGAGATGGACATGTTCACCCCACTTTTCATCAGTAGATTTTCATTTCATGATTAGCCGATTAATGGTCAGGAGGGGGGGGGGGGGGGGTGGGCGGAACAAGTCGGATAGTTTTGATTTCCCAGCAGCTAATCAAGGATTACCTATAAGTCCACATTCATTACGTTTTAATGGAGAGCAAAGAGATTAAGTTTTATGACGTTTATTTTGCTTTACTTTATATTGCCAATCCGTCGTTAAAAGTAATTTAATGATCTTTAGATATTCAGATATTCTATGTTAGTCTATGTCTACGAATGTCACCTGGGCTTTCGCAGAGAAGATTATAAATTGCTCCTGCTTCCCCAGAAAATTAAAGATTCTTTTTGGTACAAATAAAATTATCTGCCGGTAAGCATTTTGCCAGCTCTGTAGCTATGTTTGAAGGTTTTCCTCAGATATCAAGCTGAAAACCAGATAATTTCCCTAAAAAAATTCCCAGCAGATGTTCTGATTCTCATGTTTATCGTTTCAGAATCCTTTACCAGATGTGACAAGTCTGGGGTTGTCTATGATGAATGCAACAGAAAATGCTACTGTATTGATGGAAAAATGATGAAATGTGCTCGAGTCAGAAAGGAGTTCACAGAGATGTCAATACCTGAGAGAAAAAGATACATTTCTGCATTTAAAAAGCTGGCCGCTGATGAAAGATACAAGAAAAGGCACGAGAACTTCGTTAAAATTCACAAAGATTTATTCTTTAAAGGTGGGTAGCATTCTGTTAATGAACCTGGAATTTTAACCTGACAGCGTGGTCTAATGGTTTTCTGCTGGGCAGAAAAGAGGCTAGCGTACAAATCGTGGAGACCTTACAATCTGGAACCCCGTGTCCTGGAATCTGAGAGAGAAGTTTCAGAACAATGATTTTCGTAAGAGATTTTAATTTTTAAAAAGTTTGTTAAGGGAAATATTACTTTCCACTCTGCATAGATTGGAACAGAAATAATTCACGAACGATTTAAAATTTCTGATGCGAAGTAAACTGACAGTAACAAGCCATGATAAGGAAATGCGAATTTTTGGAGTGGGTACCAGAATCTCCAAAATTTAGTCTCAGAAATGCACTTTAAATCTAGTCACATAAATATTATTTGCATTGGTCTAAATACCATATTCTCGGTTTGTTGAGGCTCTGGTAAGTAAATGCATGTGATCTTATTATTGGTAATCGCTTTTTGTACAAATTGATGCATACAAATGGCAGATCATATTTAATACATATTTCAATATTAGATGGCTTTGGAAAAAGCAAACATTCAAGAAACTAAAGCTTTTCGTCTGATACTCTTCAGCGTTTAAAACGTCATGACATAGATCGAAAACTCTACGAAATACCCATATACATATATACCCAGTTGTAGATCGAAATAGGCCAATCAGAAACGTGAGCACATGACTATTCATATTGAGGTTGCCCAATCAGTGTCACTTGCCTAACGAGATTCCAATATTAACTAAAAGAAAGTTGCGCTTATAGAGTATTTGATAGTAACACTACAAAAAGGGTTCATTATTGCAAAGAGGCTTCCTATGGGCTAGGCCCATTGACCCAAATTACCTACCGACACCGTGACACCCACACTCTGTCCCAAATTTGCAGCTATGTTCTCTAATGATTTTAAATGTGTGCTCAACTCCTATGTTTTCAGGTATTCACACAAAGAATTACTTCTTGCCCTGGCATCGATGGTATTTGCTGAAATTTGAAAACCTGCTTAGAGAGATTGACTGCAGAATAACGATTCCATATTGGGATTGGGCCTTCTGGTCAGACGTGCCTTGGGTAGCAAATATGCACATCTGGAATTCACACGATTATGGTCTAGGGGGCAATGGGGATCCAAAGAAAGGGTATTGTGTTCAAGATGGACCTTTCAAAGAAGGTGAGACTTTGACTCGTATCGAAATTCTTAAGACTGCTTTACAAAAAAGTTGATGCTGCAGTAACCTTGATACCAGAGCCATTTTCACTGACCTCGTTTGCAGTGGCTCTGGAACCGAGGGTAATGTTGCAGTTAGTTTGAGTCGGAACATCAACACCTTTAATTGCTTAGTACTTCTGTAACCTGAGATTCGATGGCAAAGATTGGGGCTACCTCAGAAACTCTCTCTAGAAGCCCCATCTGTATTAATTTTCTATCCTGCAATGTACAGTTGAAAAGATTCTTGCTAACATACTATAGTTTTATACTGAGCATTTTGGCACAAAACTGTAACACTGCAGCTTTGAAGTAGTACTCCGAGTGTTTTAAAGTGTCCCTTTGACTATTAATCTAGGGTAATATTGTTTTTTGACAGGGTCATTCAAAACACCAGATTTCGACAATAAGGGAGAGGTACTTGATGCTGTTGCCTACGCAATAGAAAGCTCGAAGGTGCCAAAAATAAAAACATCAAACAAGGCAGGATGCTTAAGAAGAAGCTTTAACGGCAAACCAGTTGGTGTGCCGTTAATCAGAAAAATCTTAAGAAGCCGTGCTGCATCGTTTTCAGTGTTTGAGAACGTCGTGAGAGTGTCACTGCACAATTCTATGCACAATGAAATAGGTATGGCCAAGCTTAGGGCATGATTTTTTGATTCATTTCACTTTATTTTCAGTTATCGATTTTCAAATTCTGGATTTTATTACCATAAAACATGTACCGATATGGAACAAGAAGTCGACGTTGATTAACTGCTTCACTGTCAATTTATCTTCTTACAAACTTCTGACTTTCTGAAACATTTTCTCAAAGATTTCTTTTTAGTTTAAACATAATGAAAGCTAGGTTTGGTACAAAATGAAGATGTATAGAGCCTATGAACCAGGTACTGTTAAACGTACTGCTAAAAGAACATCCCAATAGCGAAAAATCCAGAATAACTGACATTTATTTTGTCTCAAAACTCAATTTTTTCGTTCGAAGCCTTGTGAAAGCAACCCCTATCATCCAGTGCTCTTTCCTAACACCTGACCGCTCCTCCGCTTCTTCGCTCTTCCCTTCTATTTCTACTTTAGTTATTTGCGACCCTTGTACCCATCGTACCGAATTGTCAATCCTTTGCAATCAGTATAAATTTAGAATAATTTTGCCGATTTTGTCTCTTTTAGGTGGCCACATGTGCTCTGAGTACGCAAGCGTGACCCCTGAATTCTACCTGCACCATGCCTTCCTCGACAAACTATGGTACACTTGGCAGCTACACAGCAAGGCATGCCTTAACGCAAGATTCACTAAATTCAATCATAAAATGACAAAATTTAAGTGTAATCACAGTCAAAAGGAATTTATAGACTCCAGCAAGCTACCGGGACATGTTGACGTCACATATACGGATTATTACTATAAATATGAAAAGAGTAAAAGCCATGACATTGTTAGTACCTTGAGAAGTGACATTGAAGAAACTGGAACGCAAAAGGACCTGTTCACAGTAACTGATAGCGAGGCAGATGAAACGAGCCCGGCCACAGTAACTTATAGCGAGGCAGATGAAAGCAGCCCGCACAGAACAACTGTTAGCGAGGCAGATAAAAAGGACCTGGGCACAACAAATGACAGCGAGGCAGATGAAAAGAGCCCGTACACGGTAGCTGATAGCGAGGCAGATGAAACGGACCTAGGCAGAACAACCTACAGCGAGGCAGATGAATCGACATTCAATGAGAATAATGACAATTTTAGGGACACTTTTCGGCCTCCTTATAAGAAGCATGTTTACCACGAATATATTCATAAGTTATTGGGTCACAAAAGTGCGGAATTCTGAAAGGCTTTATGTTGTTTGTGGATGTATTTGCCAAGCAGTTTAGCATTGTTATATCGGGGAAAGCAATTGCTTCTAGATGTTGTTATTTTACTTCATGTTAGACACATTAGTTATTACTTTTTTGTCGCTAATTAAGATGTTCGCAGAGCAAAAACGGACTTAAACTTCTTTTTTGTTTCCTTGTTTTGCAAGTGGGTATACAAGAGTCTCCAAATGCCCTTTGCAATGGGCTATAGTGTTTGCAAGGAATGCTGCAATGGAATGCCAAAAGTAAAGCCTTGGTCCAGATTGAAGTTCAACCATCCACACTAAGGGTGTTTTACAGGAGGTCAACACCTGATGATAAATTCTCACCAGGTGCGTATTTTATGGGCATTTGGGGGCTGCCACACCCCTAGTCCTTTTGCTGGTTTGGTAGCAAAAATATTTTTTCATATAAAAATCACCTGGAGGTAGGATAGAGGGGCAACATCAAAAAAACAGAAATTCTGACTTCCAAATGCTATAGGCTCAGGGTACTAGAAACCTTTAAAATATAAAGAATAAAGAGAATAAGAGCTGGAGGTTTATTTTACTTTTTCCCTACATTTTTCTTACGTGTCTCCCAAAGCAAGAGTGCCCTGCTCGCTTCTCCTAGAGCAAGAAAAATTAAGGCACATCATAGCTCTTTATTCCCCTCTTTTCTCTAGTGTTGCCAGTTTACCAGTTGCAAATTCCTGATAAATACTAGTTTACGATCAAAACCAAGGTGGTGTACATCCAAAATGAATGCTAAGATGGCCAGAGAAGGACCCTTTCCTTTGAAAGTGCTCTACCTTGCTGTTTCTTTGATTGATTTCCTATTAATTGAGTGATGTGCTTTTCTAACAAGTGCTTGTTATTCAGTTCTATAACTATGCATAAAATGATAATTATTAAAAAACGTAACTGAATGCATTGTGTATACTCCAGGTTTACTTACAAAGACAAGGCATTTCCACAGTGAGCTCCTTTTAACCATTTACTTTCTTTTTATTGAAAGTTTCCAGCAATACAACAGTGTCTGCAATTTGTTAATTATGCTTGCGACCTTCAAGGCAGAAATTGTCGTCTGATAGAAACTCTTCTTTGATTCGCAAATTTATAGACTGGGGTTAAGAATCTGACGTGCGATTGAGTCAACACGTCACAATCAAAATTGGCATAAACATGAAAATGAGGCTGAAGCAAAAAAATACCCATCGAGCGAATTTTATGATAACGAGTCTTAATTTTTTATAGTTTAGATAAATTATCATTCTTTAAACCTTATGCAACTTTAATCGTACGCCAATCATTGTCATTTGTCACTTTATAGAAGAACTGTCATAAACATGCTGTAACGAGACTTTGCTTCCCTCTCTTATCTTTATTGTTCATAACCCTGTCGTCTAAATTTTGGATCTTTAAGGGTGAGGGGGAGAGGGCCGCAGGGGTGGCGCCAGAAATCTTCCAACAGAGGGGCTGGAGCTTCCGACAGGGGGGCTAAAATGACTAAAATAAGCAGTTTTCGTACGTTATTTTGTCAAATTTGCTCCGACAAAAACCTAAAATTTCCTCCAATTGGGGGGCTAGATGCTTCCGACGGAGGGGCTGTAGCCCCCCCTAGCCCTCCCCTGGCGCCACCACTGGAGAGGGGTGTAAATACTGGGCTACATAAATGCATTCCTTATATACACACATACCGACATGACCATACAGACTTTACACATGCATTGTTGGGACGACAGTTTCTTAAAGATTTTGCAGAATATTGCTCATGTACCTTGAAGAGTATGAATACATATTGTCCCATTGGCATAGCCGCACCGATTACCCACATATACATACATATATGCATTTATGTTTTGTTGGAAAAGACAACGCACTCAGTACATTTTGTATGCACTTTAATTGCACTAAAAACTAACTCTCTAATTAATTGCAAACACTTATATGTATGCAATATGACATTGATTGTATAAATGTGTCCTATTACATCGTCCCCCTGCTAATTATAAAAAAGTACTTATTTTTTGCTGCTTGTCGCATTTTACAATTATTTTCGCTTATTAAGTTTACAACAGCGTATTAGCGATGTAAACGGGCAAATGTATCACTATCTAACGTTTTAATGTATACACCCCCGTGAGACGCATCCTCTAAATGTTAAAATCTTTATAAACAAATCTGGGTTGTGTGTCAGTGTTATGGGTAAAGTTGTTCTTATTGCCTGTAAGGGAAAGGCTGTCTGATAAATTTTCTTGGTAGTAAAAATCACACTCTATCACACTATTTTTTAAAGTCTTCTTTTGATCGCAAATTTTGGGAAGAAAAAATTTCCTGTGAAATTAGTTTTGGAAACTTGTGGTTCAAAAACATAAATTATGCCATAAAATTATGTCTTTGAAGACAAGCAGGAGTCACATATTCTCAAAGCATGTTCCAGAGCCACATATTTCGCTAAGAGACGAACTCCAGACCTTCCCCCTCCTACATGCAAGACCCGATGTTGACTTCGGTCGGTCAAGTAGTGGTGGCTTGTGGCGCTTAGTCTCGAAAGGCATGATGGGTAGCAGCGGACCATTTCCCACTCTCCATGATTTGCATTGATAGTAGACTGATGATGTTGGTGCATAATACGTGGAAATACATTCATTTACTGCAGGAATTTTGAAAATAATGATTTGATTATAGCAAATGATTTGGATAGATCAGAAAAGCATGTGAAATGACATATTTGTGCAACTGTTATTGCAGACATTCAGCAAAGTAGAAGGCAACACAACGTGTTGGCCTTGAGTTGTTGGTTAGGGTAGGCCTACAGGAACTAAGAAAGGCCTGACGCAAGATGCAGAAAGAACGAGGGGTAAAGACAAAGTACATGTTCCTGAAGAGGGCATTGGAGAAGATTTTGGGAGAGAAAGAGACGAAAAGAGCTCATCATGCCCAGTTGAGGAAGGCTTGTGAAATTGCACTGCGTAAGTATCAATAATCGAGGAAGTATTGTTTTTAAAATCAGCAATGCAGGTCTAGGATCTAACTTACTTTGGTGTTTAGAGTAGCCTAACCTTTACTTAACTCGATAAAGACGAGTTTCAAATGAATGGGGACAATATGCAGGGTTCCCAAAGCATAGCGCAAATGGAGCAAGTTGCAGATGAGTTCTTTGATCTTCTTATTTTGCATCGCATGGCCTTAGTCTGTCTGTGAGGGTGTTTGTATGTATATGATGGTGTGTTAGTTTCAGTGTGTCAACACGATAAAATGTGTTTAAACAATTGGCCAAGGTGTCAAATCAAATGATGTATTCATGTACATTAGTACACTTGTTGGTCCAAGGCATGCCACCATTGCCTAAAGAAATAGTCACTCAAATGGAATTGTGTAGACATCTAAGGGTCATTCCATATCAAAGGGGGACACCAATGTAACCCACCCTCTCAGAATTGTCCAATTTTTTGTAGTGTTGTTCACACTAATGAGATAGGAGCTTCCTGCAAATTTCAGCTCCATACCTTCATTTGTTCCAGAATGAGAGCCACTTGAAATTTGCACCAAATTTGCTCGAACTTCTCAAATCCGCCATTTTGAATTTTTGCCGCAAGTCTTTTTGGCAAAATTTAATGTCTCTTTTGGAATTTTGCACTGAAAATATCTCTTCTGGGTAAATCAATACTTAGGAGTTTGAAAATGACATCAGAAACCGGCCAACATCTACAGAAAAGCAATGAAATGTCTGTATCCAAGGGTTGCTTTTGTCCTTAGCAACTACGCTACCCCCATTCATGTCACTTTTTGACAATGTTGCCAAAATGTGACAATTCCCAACTTTTGTATATTGAATATATAGTGTCTTAGCTTGACAAGAGCAAAAAATCAGAGATAGTATTTTTTCTTTTTTTGAGATATCTTTGTTTCAAAATGTCAGATTTTAATGAAAAAGTTTCAAAATTTGTATGGTCTGATAAGAAGATTATTCAGAACAGAGCATTTTCTTAAAAGTCCAAATACAAACTTATTGCTGGAAGTAAGTGGGAATGGTTTCAATATTGCAAAATAACTTGCCACTAATAAATTTTAATAACTAAAAGTACTTAATAAATGCTTTATTAATTAAAGTCTAACAATGGATTCAGTTCAAATATTCTTCAATTTTTACAGTGTCAGCAGTTTCTAAGGAATAATTCCTTCCTGAGTTTGTCAGTGGAAATGGTGCACTCACTGTCATTAGAATATTCACATTTGGAACCCAGCAAACATCATCTCTGTTTGGCCATTCAAAATGTTGTGAGGGAAATTGAGGATGCATAAAACGGATTTGGACATCCTCGGTATCCTTGTCTGCTTGACAAACAACACCAAGCCAAATAGCTTCATCGTATCGTGAAATGACGAATTTTCCTGGTTTTAAGTCATCTAGTATTTCAATTATTTCTGGCTGGTTGGAGAAATTGAACTTGATTCCATAGTTGGCATCTTCAGACAACCTCTTTGCCCCAATTTCATTTATTCCTTGCGGAACAAATTGGTGGTAGCTTCTTGTACCAGGCACTGTTCTAGAAAACGAAAAACGCTCCTTCAGTTGTTCTCTTTTTTGATCTACTTCACCTCTACCTATGAACTGAAACTGGATTCCAATAATCTCCTCCTTGCAAAAATCAAACATTTCCCTTGCCGTAAGTATTTGGTTCTCCTTGTGTCGCTGCAAACTTGCCTTAGCCACAATTCTTTTCACCGTACCACCTATGCCATCACAAGGTGATTTACCGTGACTGGTGGCAAACAAATTCCATTTACAATCCATTCCAAAATCATTCTGATGGTGGCACAAGTTTAAGAAATTTTTACAATTCTTATATTGCCCTGCGCAACCATCAGAAAAATAATGAATGGATTTAATGGTATCAGAAATGTTTCTTTTAATATAATCTATATTTATAATATAATATAATTTTAATATAATTTTAATATAATTTATTTGATAAACCATTGTGACGTCATGATCCAAGTCATCAGAGATGAAACATATGGAGTCCGAAACAAGAACAGAACTATCACTGAAGCGATGGTAAACCACTATGGGATGGAGTGTTGTTTCTGATTCCAGTGGTAACTTTGTATTTCATCCTGAATCAGAAACTTGTAATTTTCAGCAAAATCACCTAATACTATAACCTCAGTGTGTTCCAAATTATCTTTCAGTTCTTTTAAATAATTTGCTTGCGACTTTGCAATGTAGGAGTGTGCTGTTATTGCATCTAATTTTTCGCACAAAACTTCAATGAACTCTTCCACTGTTGCAGTAACCGAAATCAATTCTGCACGATCAGTGGTGGTCCATTGTTTGTATGTTATGCACTCTTCCATATCATCAATGTTTTCCCTTTCAACATCACTTTCTTCATCACGTCATAAAATCATTAGAATACTCTCAAAAAGAATGATTGTTTGCACTTACAACAAAATCATCCACAACCACACAACAGATTGTTGTGAATATTTGTTCACACTTCTGTTTAAAAAACAAAGGTGACAGTGCATTAGTGTACTCAGAGCTGATTGGAAAAATACACTCATCTTTCTGTAAAAAATTCCATATAGTTTGAGTTTCCGACATTTAAGACGTCATCAAAAACCTGTGTGACGTAATCAAAAACCTTTTTTAGAATTTTTGAATTTTAACCACATAGCGTAAAAGATCACCATGAAATACTTTCAAATACGCAAATTGGCCAAATATGTCTTAAATCGGTTGAGATTTGGCTAATGAAAGATTTGAAGTTTGCTAACGAATCACTGTTATTTTGGCTCTGTTCATGAAGTTATGAACAGAGACCAAAAGACACAGGTTTGATGGGGAGAGAGCCAATAAACATGTGGCCATATCTCTGACCTTTCGTAATACACTTGCCTGATTTTGCAAATTTAGAGGTTTTCATGATGCTCTTTCAGGTTATGGGATCCAAATTAGAAAATTCTAAAAAAAATATTTATGACGTCATCACTTTAGAACTCTATTGTGTTTCAAAGTAAATATCTTCCAGATTGTCTTTTGTTTTAAGATAATTTCCCCAAATGTACTATCTGATCTAACCCCACCCACCATAAAACCTTGTCGTTTTTTGCATACGGTAAGTCTTTAATTGGCCCCGGATGAATTTTGCAAAATAAGTTTGGGCTTATTCAAGAGAAGGCTTATTATTCAAAGGGGGCTTCTACAAGAGGGCTTATTCTAAGGAGGTTTATTCAGTTGGTCATACTTAATTTTGTGGTAGATATAAACAAAAGTATAAATACTGACATTACTTGCAAAATTCTGTCTTATCTAAGAAACTAATTGGTTATTGCCAACTTGCGGGGTTGGGGCCTCATTAACAGGTAGAGGCTTGACTGAGGAATTCAGTATATTAAAGATACTAATTGCTGGGTTCCATATGTGAATATTCTAATGACAGTGAGTGCACCATTTCCACTGACAAACTCAGGAAAGAATTATTCCTTAGAAACTGCTGACACTGTAAAAATTGAAGAATATTTGAACTGAATCCATTGTTAGACTTTAATTAATAAAGCATTTAATAAGTACTTTTAGTTATTAAAATTTATTAGTGGCAAGTTATTTTGCAATATTGAAACCATTCCCACTTACTTCCAGCAATAAGTTTGTATTTGGACTTTTAAGAAAATGCTCTGTTCTGAATAATCTCCTTATCAGACCATACAAATTTTGAAACTTTTTCATTAAAATCTGACATTTTGAAACAAAGATATCTCAAAAAAAGAAAAAATACTATCTCTGATTTTTTGCTCTTGTCAAGCTAAGACACTATATATTCAATATACAAAAGTTGGGAATCGTCACATTTTGGCAACATTGTCAAAAAGTGACATGAATGGGGGTAGCGTAGTTGCTAAGGACAAAAGCAACCCTTGGATACAGACATTTCATTGCTTTTCTGTAGATGTTAGCAGGTTTCTGATGTCATTTTCAAACTCCTAAGTATTGATTTACCCAGAAGAGACATTTTCAGTGCAAAATTCCAAAAGAGACATTAAATTTTGCCAAAAAGACTTGCGGCAAAAATTCAAAATGGCGGATTTGAGAAGTTCGAGCGAATTTGGTGCAAATTTCAAGTGGCTCTCATTCTGGAACAAATGAAGGTATGGAGCTGAAATTTGCAGGAAGCTCCTATCTCATTAGTGTGAACAACACTACAAAAAATTGGGCAATTCTGAGAGGGTGGGTTACATTTCCAATATTTTTGTCCCCCTTTGATTTGGAATGACCCCTAAGCTCTACATATATCTTGCATAGTGTGAGATTATAACAATAGTTTACTTATTCAAACTGTCTTTGCTTATCAAAAGCTGTTTTGATTTCTGTTTCTGCTCTCTGCAGAAATGTTTGAATAGAGCAAGCTTTTTAATTCTGAGATAACATTCATTGTTATAAGAAACTTAGAAATTTCTCATTACTTAAAGTTCTTTAGCTTTATTGAAGAAAGGCAGTGATCCCTCTTAGTAGTGTTTTTTATTAAGGTTGCAAATCCAACAAGATCTAGCGGTCACTTGAGAAGTTTTGCTTTCTCATGCCAGAAAATACTTTCTTATCACCCAAAAAATGATATTTTGCAATCTTCTCTGAAATTTTTGAAAATGCCCCTATGCTCAGAGTTCAGAGTAACTTCTTAGTAGTGTTGCTTCTTATAGGATGTTATTCAGGCTTTTGTGGGAAAAATATGACAGGTGTGCTAACCACAGCATACCTGAAAATATCCAGGCGTGTGGTGGCATGTGACATTTTTCTACAAAAATCCAATGACACCAATAATTTTGATGAAATTTATTTGGCTGAATCCTAAGCATCACTACTAACATTTCAACAAAGAAACATGTTATTTCTGAAGACTTGAGCAAGTTTCTTCATAGCTTTCATCAGCTTTGGTAATATATCCTTAGCAGAGTCAGTAAGGGTTTGGCATTCATCTGGTTTTAATGGCTGTTTTTGCATGTAAATCCGTGCCCCGAGGGCCCTCGGTTATCAAGAATCACAGCTATTTTATGTACCTCACCGGCCAGATATGGATAATCCATAAAGATAATCCATCAAGATAATCCATAAAGATAATCCATAAAGATAATCCATAAAAGATAATGATGGGCCATTTTTCCTTTTTTTAAATGTCACCAAAATTTAGATTTAAAGCAAAGCAAAGTCTGAAGAGGGGGCTTTATATCGGTAGCAAAATCCACAAATCTGCTACTTTTTCTTGCATAATTGGGAAGTCTGCTACTTTTGCTAAATTAGCGATTGAAAATGAAAATCTTGTTAACAACACTTAGTGTTTCTTATAAAATTCGGAGATAAAAATCTCTGTTATTTTATTCTGTATTTGGATTTGTTCACTGAAAATGCCATAAAGCTTTGACAAGGTGTAAAACTTTTGCTCAAATCTCTTTTCCATTTTTTGCATCATAAAAAGTGCATGTTTGCCAATGTCTGTTTTGCCGATGAAAATAATTATTCCCCTGAGAAATATTTATTATTATATAATTATTCCCCATATACAGGATTCATTATGCAGAGGGAATTTGTAAAGGGTTTGGCAGAACCCAAGGGGCCAGAGACATTTTTGTTATACCAGAAAATTAGTTATAGCCAGGTTTCATATTATCAGGATTCCACTGTAGATTAGTCCTATGATTATTTCAAAATTTCCTATTTAATTCGCAATCCTGTCAAGGTGTTAAACCTTTTTTTAAGTAGCATGAAGTAACAGTACCAAGGAAAGATTAACATTTAAACCCATCTCGAAAACCAACAAAACCAATCATTGATAGAGAATTTTGCTCTCAGAATAAAAGAAGGCGTGTGACGTTTTACACTCCTTGAAAGCAGTAGGCGTGCATCAGAGCGTGCGCGTGCGATCCCATGCCTTTCTGACGGAAGCCTGTTTTTGCAAAAAGATGTGGCTATATGCCAAAGTTGAAATGAGTTAGAATTTGCAAGGAGGAATGTGTGATTGAAATTTTCTAGGAAATCAAGGGCTCTTTGAATTGAATGAAAACATTACATTTAAAAATGTATAAGCTAGGGAGCACAGAGGGCAGATAACCCCCACTTCTCAGAAACTGTAGTAATTGACCTATTTACAGCTGGTTGATGTGACCCTTTTTTGACCACATGTGCCCCCCCCCCCATCTTTTGAAATGCTTCCTATCTCTATGCATTCATTGCATATGTTGTTTATACAGAATGAGTTTTGTTTACTTGACAGCTTACAATACCCCCTGACAATATCAACATGCTCTGAAATACCTGGTTTCATTTTATATAAGCAGAGCTGATAATCAGAGTTGAATGAATCCTTGTTGTTTGCAAGTTGGGCTTGAAACTCAGTTCCAACTTATTTCCTTTATCCCCTAAAAGTCCAGATATTCATGAATTGTTCCATAAATGCTTAAAATGCACTATAGACCTTATGTTGTGGTATAGTTACAAAATTGGCTTTATAGGTATATATAGTTTATAGAAAAGCAACCAAATTACAACCTGCTTTGAACATGGTTCAACTTTTTTGCAGCATTTTAAGACAGTTTGTCATTATGAGGCATGGCAGTTTTGCTTTAATGTGATAGGATGCTGAATTTGATATCTAAAGTGATTTAGGTATATGTTTCATTTAAGTAAGCAGTTAAGAACTTGCCTGTTTATTGCATTTAGCATGAAACTCTGTGTGGCTATTGTCAGATCACTAGCAGATTTACTCTATACTTTTTTTACTTTCTCTCTCCAGAGGAAATTCTAAAGGACCCATCAAGTTCACCAGGAGGGACAGAAACCGGAACAAGGTAAAGTTTTACTAAATTTTTTATTAATTGGGATTATATTTTCAAAACTGCATGGTTTATTTGGTAAAATGAAATAATAGATATTATCAAAGGCAAAAAGGTCTGTAGGTAATCAAATATATACAGGTTTATACATACAAAAAACTTTCATTTTATGATATTTTATGATATATTCTCTTTCTTCTAATGGACAAATCATACCACTTCAAAAATCTTTGTCGCCAATGGAGGGTAGCTTCAAAATCTATTCTCTTATCTTTTGCAAACATTTTTCGCTTTGAGGGGACTCATGGTAGTTGAAGCTGCAATTCCATGGTGATGTTTTGTTTTTATCCTTTCAAACATTCCAGCTTCAAGTCAAGGGCTCAATAGCAGTTTCTCTATTGGTTTTTTAAGCAATGTACTGGTAGCTATGTAACGACCATGTGGCTTGTTTCTCCCATCTCAAACAAGCTGAGTTTTAATGATAAAAGTAGCAAAGATCACTTTCAAGTATCTGCAAATTGCCCTTGGAAAAGATGCAGCTTTTTACAGTATCTAGTATCCGGTCAAATGAGCACACCTAACATTGGTTTGAAAATTAGATGCCAAGGATGATCTGATACATCTTCTGTTGTTCTTGTTGGATAATTATTCTAAACATTTTGTTTCTTAGTGATGCAGATTACTCTGATGGCTATGATTCTGACAAAAATGTCCTGGTCAAAGCTGACAAATACTTTCTACCATTTGAGTTGGCTTGTCAATCAAGAAGCCCTAAGATCATTTCAAGTGCATTGGATTGCCTTCAGAAGATGATTGCTTACGGGCATATCATTGGAAACGCTCCAGACAGCCGGCAGCCAGGACGAAAATTGATTGACAGGATTGTTGAAACTATTTGTGGATGCTTTATAGGACAACCAACTGACGAAGGAGTTCAACTTCAGATAATCAAGGTAAGACCTTGTTATGTTTTATACATATCTTATTTCCACTTTCAAGAATTATTACATTTTGGTGTGTTGCATGCAGGAAACAGCATATTATTTGATATTGACAAGTTTGTTTGGATAATGGAAAATTAGTGTCTGCTGGATATTTTACACTTTTAGGGTAGGCCTAAAAAATGCAGCGTATCGAAACCATTTTCAAAAAGACAATGCCATCAGATGTATATTAGGCATTGCTGCCCTTAATCAATAACAATACAGAAGAATGTATCAAAGATCATGTTGTTTCCACCATGGGGAAACCTGGCCTTGAAAAAATGTTTAAAGATTTTGGCAAAGTCTTTATTAAAATGGATACATTTATTATAAATTTAACAGTTTAGAGAAAAACTTTGGTTCTCTTTTCTTTCACTCCTGCCTATGGAGTGTAAAATAGGTTAACCAAGTAATATTTTGTAAACAAAACATGTACTTATTTTCTTTAAAGGCCTTGCTGACGTCTGTGACCTCAAATACCTGTGAAGTGCATGAGGCAACATTGCTTCAAGCAGTCCGAACATGTTACAACATTTACCTTGCCAGCAAGAACTTGATAAATCAAACAACAGCCAAAGCTACATTGACGCAGATGATTAGTGTGATCTTTCAGAGGATGGAAGCCAAAGGGGTAATGTGTTTTGATTTGCAGTTTTTTACATTGAAATGTATGTAAATAGTTGTATGCCTCCATGCCAAGCTGCTTATGTCCAAAATTAGCAACGTCTCAAAACCAAACGGAATAGGGAGATGCCTTTGAGCTCAGAAACCAGAAATGCTTCTCTGGACAATGAGCAAATACTTTGGCGATGTGCAAATGTAAGCTATTTGGGGTATAGAACATGATGGTTCTAAGTTGCTACTCCGAGTTTCATGCTTAATGCGATCATCAGGCAACTATTCTAAATCTCCACAAGTAATACAAAATACTGTGTACTAGTCTGTCATGAAGACCTCGATGCCATATAAGCAGAGCTCTACACGCTATATGATGTATAGAAGTTTTACGCTTAATGCAATCATCAGGCAATTGTGCCAAAGCAGGATGAATTCTGACAGCTTGCAACTTATTAGGAATCTCTTTTCTACGAATACAGCTAGTATTTATCAAATAGGCATCACTCTGTTCTGGAATTAGAAAAAAAGTTAAAACTGAAATGATTTTGAACCACCTGAGAATATTCTAAGTTGTTATGATAAGTATATACGTATCGATTTTAGTGAAGTTATGGTTTTGAACTGATGGATGTGAAATGAAAAAACGCGTAAGGGGATCAATAAGGCTTTGCTGGCAGCATAGTATTTTTTCTTGCTGTGGTAACAAGCTTTGCTTAATGACTGAAGGCCTGCCTGCACCTGTTCTGTAGCACAGTTGTTACTGACAATAACCACTTGCAAGCTTATCAAAATTCAAAGTTATTACAAAGGCTATTACCAAGTTCATTGTTTCATGGCATTTCTTATGTCATTTATCAATCATACATGTAACTTGTGTTCTTTTCTGTTAGCTTCAGGATGAAGAGAATGAATCAATGGATTCGAGTAGCGAGGGAGTATCGCAGACACCCACATCTAATCAGGCAGAATCGTCGGGAAATCAACAACAAAATTTACAGGAATCAAGCTCATCACAGCCTTCTACAGACAAAGATTCTCCTTCGCCCGATGTGGGTAGTACCAGCGGAAAGACCAGCTCCTCACCTGCAACTCCTGTTCCGGATCGAAGGGAATCCGAGTTACAAAACAGAGATAGAGCGGAATCAAGTCCTAAAACCCTGAAAGAACTGAGCCAGGAAATAAAAAAAACACTGAGCGAATCCAACGAAGAATCAGATAGTGCGGCTGACAAAAATGGTAGGCATCACACTTAAGTTTAAACAACTATTCTCTCGCTTACCACTGTTAAAAATGCTCAAACTTCTCTCGACAACACTCACAACTCTTGACTGCCCCTCGACTGTACTTAACAACTTCGATAGCATTTGAACAGACTTCTGCACGACATTTTATGCTCAGAAGAGGGTCAATTGAAAAGTTACATGCAGGTCCGTTACCACAGCTTGTCGATAACTTAAGAAACTTAAAAGGTGAGCTTATTTTTGTGGTAGAGCCGTTATGTACTCGAAACAAGCAGGCTTCTAGAGGTACTCTCCTTCAACAAGTATAACGTCCAGCTGTGGTAATGGTATAACCAAAGGGAAGTACAAAATGACTGAACCACAGAGTAGAGATGTATACAGAGCTCCTGTCCAGCCCTCTCCCATTCAACGACCTTTGTTATTATCTGCTTTTCCCTGACACTTCATATTATTCTGTACTCCTTTGGAAATCATTGATTTTAAAGATTTTGGCCAAAGCCACAAGCCGTTTTCAAACAATTCTAATCTAGCCAGCCATTCTTTAATTTGAAATCTTTTAAGCTGGTTTCTGCCTTCCTGTTGTACGAGTGGCACCAGAGACTTTGACTGTAGCTAGTTATGTTCTAATAGCATTATCTAATTTTTTGCAAGGTGAGACTTGCAATGCCTGTTTAGATTTAATAAAGTGTATACACATTCGAACATTTGAACACAATCTTACAATGTTCGTTGTTAATATCGCAAGCAATGACTACTTAATTCACGATGAATTATTGTTTATGCTTAGGTAAAGATACACATGTAACAGCACAACCAAATATTGCAGAATCGAATGAAACTGCTAAAGTTGAAAGCAATGGCGTAACCGAAGAGAGTGCTGTTGTTTTTGATGAACAAAAGGAAAACATCAATGTTGACAATGACGCAGGTGAAAAAACAGACACGGTTGAAGGGCAGAGCACAGAAGTTCAAAGTTCAGAAGTGAAGCCAGAGGAACATATGACATCAAAACCCGAAAGTGATGGGAATGAGCCGACAGATAACGGCAATTCTAGTAACTGGGCAAATTTTCAAAGCTTTGATACCAATGCAAACTCACAAGATTCCCAGGCAAAAGAGGGTGAGTCCCAGGGTAAAGAAGGTGATTCCCAGAGTAAACTGGATGATTCCCAGAGTAATAAGGGTGATTCTCGGAGTAAAGAGGCTGATTCAACGATTAAAGAAGGTAATTCTAAGACTGAAGAAGGTAATTCCGAAAGAAAAGATGTCGAGAGAGAAATAAAAGAGGAAAAAGGCAAAGATCACGAGAAAGCCACATGTGATGGTAAAAGTGACCAATCATTGGAGGAAACGCATAAAGCCAAGGCGGATGCAGATAACAAAGTCAACAATAGCCACACCGAAGAGCCTACTGAACCGGGAAAGACAAAAGGTGAGATTTAAAGTTTTTATTTGTGCATTGGAATAAATTTGCTTTAATGTTCCACTTAGCAATCAACTGGTAAATAGTTCCACTTAGTTGTGTTTTGTATGTATTTAATGAAAATGTATGTTGATTCTTCAGATGAACCTCCTCGATCAGAGACCCCACAGAGTGCCAATCAAACTTTAGATGACACGCATTCAGTATCTTCAGTCCAAACGGCAGAAGATCGCCAGTCTGTGAGTTCGCAGGAAGGGACTATTGACTCGCCTGCAGCACAGCACACAGGGGCAGCTGGCTTCACCCACGTGTTACAGAAGGATGCATTTTTGGTCTTCAGATCTCTTTGTAAGCTGTCAATGAAGCATCTCACAGATGTATCTCAGGATTTAAAGTATGTTTTTTAGTCTAAGGTGTATAGCTCTGATGCCAAGTATAGGGAATGATATAAATCTTCAGGAAAAATAAAGATTTTGTTATGGTAGAGCTGTCTCTTCGCAAGTAATGTCCTTATAAGCAGGATGGAACCTATGTATTAAGAAATCAAATGAGTGTATTAGTTGATTCTGGTACGCGTTTGGGGAAAAACTTTTAACAAGGAACCTGATATGCTCCTTATCTTGACAGCGGATGCATACTGTTTCATGTATATGGACCGTAATAGATTGCAAGTGTACAAGAAGCTAAATCATTCTTTTCATATGAACTTTGTTTTTGTAATCCTTTTCGAAGATTGATTTGGTACCGGGTAAATGGTTAGAAAATCCATCCCCTCAGTTGTATTTATTGTTCCTGTAAGGAACAAGGCTCATTTGCCTTTTCTCTTCTCCTACGCTAGCTTTTGATTGAACTAAGCTACATCCAAAACGGTTTCTTGCACATGGTGAATCGAGGTAGAGAACTTACCGTATTCTGCCTAGGAGCTCTCTTGTATTTCTACATATACATTGGTCAGATCACGTTTCCATAATTGCTACCCTAAACTATATTGTCAGTAATCCTGAGCATTTTTCATCTAGGTCACACGAACTACGATCGAAGATTCTGTCGCTGGAGCTACTGCTCTCGTGTCTCCAGAATGCAGGAGATGTCTTCAAAACAAACGAGATGTTTGTCAGTGCCATAAAACAGTACCTTTGTGTCGCTTTATCCAAAAATGGAGTGTCATCTGTGCCACAGGTCTTCGAGCTGTCACTTGCAATTTTTGTTACTCTGCTGTCTGACTTCAAAACTCACTTGAAGAAGCAGATCGAGGTAAACCAACCTTACTAAAGACAATTTCATTTCTTGTATTAAGTCAAAAGCTTTGTTTACTTGCCAGTTAGCAATAACTTCCTTTCTTTCGTTCATGTTATTGTCTTGGTTTTGCGCCTAAAGTTTACTTTTTGTAAATATTCTTAAGAGAAATTAACAGAAAGGGAAATTGTGAATCATGAAAATTACTCTCATAGTACTCGATTCTGTATATACTCTTTGGTGTTTAGAACAGGACAGGACAGTTGTAAGTTTCTGTAAAGCATCTTTACAAACACGGGTGGCTTTTTGAAAGATAAAGTGGTCTTTCGAACTTCATTTTCCAATCATTTTGAAACGAATCCTCTATTTTTCGTTCAGGTTTTCTTCCAAGAAATATTCCTTGGTATTCTTGAGACATCTTCAAGCTCCTTTCAACACAAATGGCTTGTGATGCAAGCACTTTCAAGAATCTGTTCTGGTATGCATTTACTGTCATCTTTTTTGCTGTGCTCCACTTCCATTTATCTCACAGCCTCCCATTTTATGACCTTTATAAACTCTAAAGAGTCTTGAGTAATGAGTCTTTGTCTCCATTGTTTTCTTCAGCTTTGCTTTCTTTCAAATTGTAAAGTTACTTCTAGAAATTGACCAGAACGTTTGTCAAATATCCAAGATAATTCGCCAGTATGAAACAGGCTTCATAGCTGATGCTAGCATGTGAGTAATACCAAGAACGAATTGAAAATATCTGAAGTTTGCTATTTGCTATTCCAGATGCACAGACTGTCGTGGATATCTACGTTAACTATGACTGCGACATGCATTCGGCGAACATATTTGAGAGACTTGTCAACGATCTCTCCAAAATCGCTCAAGGGAGACACGCGATTGAGTTGGGGGCAACCCCGGCACAGGAGAAGAAGATACGATTAAAAGGAGTAGAATGTTTGGTATCAATATCAAAGTGTATGGTTGAATGGAGTAAAGAACTCTATGTGAACCCAATCTCACAAGTCAATATATCAGGTAGGGTTAGCTTTGACGAAGCAAACTTTTTCTATGAGAATTGTTTTGGATTTGCTCGTTATATAGAATGGAAAAAAGAATATTGAATACCAATATGGTTTATTTTTGCTAATACTTTGTAAAGAAATCAAATGTGTCATGGGCAATTTTCTTTTAGAGACAACGGAGATTGATGATGCCCAACTCGTGGTATTCATATTGTAATTGTATTTTCAGAAAGAAAATATTCAGGACCCATGTTATAAATCGAACACTTTTCTACTCCATATTGTAGTTCTAAGCGTTGAAATACGTTAGTTTAATAGTTTCCATGATGACGTATTTCCTGCAGGTTATGCCGACCTTAATGTCATGTGATTTGACATTCCATGTCATATGATCCTGCGTTTTAAACTCGATAACTGCACACCTTTCCATTTTAACTGTACCGCATCTCAATGCAGAGCGTGTGATTCCAAGATGCATGGCCTATCGTATGCCAAACCAAAATCAAGTTTAAAAGTCACACATATGATTGAATCAAACACAAATCAAAGCAGTCTCTAAAACTTTATATCCGTCACATTTTTAAAATCTATTTCTTTCCTTCACATGCGTCGCTCGAGATGTAAACTTTCCCAAAGTCTATTTTTGTCGAATCCTCGAGGCATTCATACTACTACGAGGGCAAATCTAAACTGCAAAGGAGATAATAGAGGGTGAATTACGATGTAGTAAGTTGTACGAATGCCTTGAGAATTTAATAAAGAATAGACTTTGGGAAAGTCTAGGCCAGATGTGCAACAAAGGAATGAGTTCCTGCAGTACCCAGCAATTTTCACCCACTGTTGCATACGTCTTCCAATTTTCGCATGATTGGGGCTTATTTTAAGGCTTGTTTTGGTTTTAATTTCAACAGAAGCCGATGGCTCTGAGAGTCACAGGTCAAATGCTGCGGATTCAACCAGCGAAACGTCTTCGATGATATATGGTGGCAGCATGTCCTCGTCGAATTCCTTGTCGACGCTCAGCGTGGGCAGTAACCTTGGCACTGTATCAGATCATCCAGAAAAAATTGAGGTGCTGAAGCAGCAAAAGGAAATCATGGAAGATGGTATCAAAAAGTGAGATAGTTATGTTCGATTTTATTCTGGATGATAGTTCACAACTTAGGTACCAGGATGCTTTGTTTGTTGTTTTCCCCTCTGGTAAGGTTACGTGATTTGGAGTAACTTACCGATCTTCCAGAAGGTACTCTTTCTCAGTGGAGTAGCATTTCTGGCAGTTTCTTACGGTTACCTTCCCGCATAAATGAGAATTTCTAATAGGCTCGTTGAAGATGCCCCCGGTTTCAGAAAAATCTATTCCCTTTGAAGTCACATTCACAAACGAATCTCTGTATGCTTAAATGCTATGAATATTTTTTTCTTTATGCAAACTTACGACAATATCAAAAATCTTTTTTTATTGAAGCAGATTTGGTTGCGATGTTTTGAATAATGTTGTTCTATTATCGCAACTGCTATTTTTCAAGTGTGATCTAGATCAGTAATGCTATATTAGCACTTTAATTGTTCAAAGATATTTTCATAGAAAACTGCTCGCCACCAGAAAAGTGACGGGGGTTGTTTTATTCCAAATAAATCCATAGATGTTCATTTGCCTGCTTCTTTTACACTTCTTATCCCTTGCAGTCTTATCCTTAACATTGATAATGATGATAGATTTATTACTGAAATTATTATCATTAACGCCAATGGTGGTCGAGGAGCCACCAATAATAAACCCAACCGAACGATGTCAATCCTTCTGAAAATTGCAATGTCGCACGACTTGATCCCGTGTCAATCGTAAGCTGACTCTTGAGATGGTTCCAATGTTGCACTCTTTTCAAGGTAAGAATGGTATCAAAAGTCTTGATTGCATGTATTATTGATTTGCAGGTTTAACGAAAAACCCATGCGTGGTGTTCGCTTTTTACAAGAAAGAGGGCTTCTGGGAGACCAGCCCGAAGATGTTGCTCAGTTTCTCTACACGGATCAACGGCTAGACAAGGTATATTCCACCTAAATCCCTTCCCATCCCCTACTAGCGTAACGTATGGAAGAGTCAAAACCCTGGAGTGGCGAGGAGAACCTCTGTATAACTTCTGTATCTGAGAACCAATAAGACTAAAGAAGTCGTAATATCTTAATAGAAAATACTTCTAACTGTGGTCCCGTGAAATTGTGAATAATACGGATTTGCCGTTCTGTAGGTTTATCTCAATGAAATGCTTGTGTAATAACATGTTAATATATTGCCGCATGCTCGACTTGAGTGTGCTTGCTCTTATTATTGCACGATATGTTTGTTGTCGTTCATCAGCAAGGAGACAATGAGCCTCGTTTGAAGTCTTACAATTCTCTTCAACTCTTGAACAATGTATAACGCTTTTCCTCTCTGATTCTTCTTAATACTAATATATGTCAATGCAATGCTCGTATGTGTCTTGTGCCCATCTGTACCTATCTGTCCGTCTGTATATTCCCGTATGTATTTCTCCATCCGTATTTCTTCATCTGTACTACTCCATCTGTTTCTACCTTTCGTCTTGATTTGGTATCACTTATGTAATCGTTTACAGGTCACTACTTTTGTTGCTACTGCCCACAGCTTCTTTTTTCGTTCAAATATGACAGCAGCTAGAATGTTTTTTTTGCTTTAGACTCAAGTTGGAGATCTGCTTGGCGACTGCACTGAGTAAGTTGATCATTTTTTGATCTAGTGATCTAGTGTGATCTGTGTGATGTAGTGATTCGTTGACCGTCTCTAGCTATTCCTTAACACATTCACGTTGCAACCCTTGCATCATTTAATTTTGCTCTGCCCTTACGGCATCCAGCACTTTATGACAGACCGGTAAACAGTAATTTTCGATAGCTTCCTGAATCGAAAACCGACATTGGTTAGGCCTTGTGTGCTGAATAAAAACCATATCTTGTAGATACCAAAGTGAATTGATATTGAATATGAAATTCCAACGTTTCTTCGTAGGGATGCCAAGAAGATCATGTATGCATATGTTGACCAACTGAATTTCGGAGGAAAAGAATTTGTTCCCGCTTTGAGAATGTTTCTTGAAAATTTTCGACTTCCTGGTGAAGCACAAAAAATCGATCGATTGATGGAGAAATTTGCAAGTAGATATTGCGAATGCAATGCCACGTACGTTGATTTTTTTTAATTATTATCCACAACAAGTATCGAACGTATTGCTATACATATATTCATGTTGATGAGAACATATTTTTGTTATTTTCTGTTAAAAAGGGCAGGGGTAAGGCAATTGATTGAACACAAATGCAACATCTTATTATATTTATATTATATGGTGATTTATTATCTAGGAAGTAACCTTCCTCTTTGGCTAAGTGCCTTTGACAGTTCTTTATTTTTGATGGATATTTTAGTGTTTAGTGTCATAATGTCCACAGTGACATTAACATTGTAAAATTATTTATGCTGCTATTCCTAGCTTAGAAATTGTCAGGATAAATTGAGTCAAACTTACCAAAAAGTGATCTTGTTTCGCCACAGGTAGCGTGATTGTCAAAACTCATTTTTTACAGGGAGGAAATATTTGCCAGTGCAGATGCGGCTTACGTTTTAGCGTATTCGATTATAATGCTCACGACAGATTTACACAGTGCACAAGTAAGCATCCCTTTTCAATATCTGCATAAATTTGTTGCGCATGTACATATCATTTTTTATTTTGGAATTATCAAAAACAGTACATGTATTTAGGCAGATTTTGGCCTAGAATGATGGCTCTAAAAAAATAGGGTATGTGGTGTTGGGCGTGGGTATGGAGGTTAGAATGTGGGGTGTGGGGTGAAGGCTCACAAATGTGGTTTCTCATCAGTAGGCAAAACAACCAAGTTTAAAGAAAAGTTACTTTCTGATACTAGGAAAAGTGAAGAATGGGTTCAAAATTGCTGTACTAGATAGTTGTTGTGATACGCATGCTCAAATGACGCAGAATGTCATTGGCCTTTACATTGGTTTATCTATTGTATGACAAAAGGGGCTCCAGCCCATTGTTTATCTTGTATCTAGCCTATCTCTATCAAGCATAGTTAATATTTAATGGTGTCAATTTGGCCAAAAAAATGTTTTCACTTTTATACATTCATTGATTTATAACAAGTCTAGTAAAAAAAAATTGCATATAAGTTTACATCGGCGTCTTTTCTTGTCCTATGAAGGGAGATTGCATTTTGGAAAAGTATATGATCAACATGTCACAGCCCTGTCATATTATTTCAAAAACTTTTCATAACCCTGCCAAACTATTTGATGCCTACCAAAGGCGCTGCATAGTATTTGATAACGCAGCATTGCACCTTCATACATTTGTTTTTTCAGGTTAAAAGAAAAATGTCTAAAGAACAATATATTACAATGAACAAAGGGATAAACGATAGTAAAGATTTACCAAGGGAATATTTAGAGAAAATATACGATGAGATTGCACAGAAGGGGATTAAAATGAAACACCCAGTGAAAGACAGCCAGCGCACGAGCAGCTTATGTAAGTAGAATAGATTGTTGGTTACTTTAGGGTTATTGATGTTTGAATAAAGGGTGGCAAAAAGGGTGGAATTAAGCCCCCACTCTCGAATAATCCCCTTGTGTTGATGTAGGCTGAGTTTATCCCAATATATCTGCATTTTTAAGCATACTGACCAGCCTCAAATAGAATAAGAAACTTTACCCCGGTAATATTTCTGGCTGCTAAATAAGTTCCATACCTACATACATACACAAAATATTTGTTGAGGCAGGTCAGGTTTGGGTCAACCCAAGGGCTGGTGTGGACCTGCCATAAAAGAAAATAATTCCTAATTACAAATGTTCAGTGATTACTAAGAAAAAATAAAAAAAAATGTGTTTTCAAATCTTAAAAAAAAAATTATCATACGGGTCCATAGACGTTGTAGCCACCTGGCCTTTATCAAATTCGATTGCATCTAGTTTCTGACCACAAGTTTTTAGTTGTTTCTTAAAGATTTCATGATTCTTCTCCCACCTTCAAATAAGTCCCCCTCGAATAATTCCCCATCCTAAAATTTTTCTATGTGAGATAGGCCCCTGGGGGCTAATTCGAGGACTTTTGGCAGTCGTATTTATCTCTTCAGTTCCGAAGCAAAAGCGAACTGTCAGTCGTAGTCAGAAACGTCTCAAATGCCTCCATCACTCAAATACGTTATACCAACCACACTAAAGCCTTACTGTCTTTTTACCTTTGAAGATGACCACCTCTGTCTCAAAAAAGTTTTTCTGACTGTGAAAGCAAATAGTATTAACTGTTTTTTTATCCTTAGATATGTTAACAGAAAAGCAAAGACGGACAATATATTTGCAGGAAATGGAGCTCATGGCCCAGACTGCAAAATCAAAAATGGAGGACGCTAAAAGTGTAGATATGACATTTCTCCGTGCTCAGCATATTGAACATGTCAGGCCAATGTTTAGGGTACGTATTTCAGTTGATTTACATGTTTGGCTGAAACTGCGCCAAAAGCTTGTCGTTGAAGTAGGTATCCAAAGACATGTGAGCTCGTGACAATCAAGAAACTTATGCGTGGTCGTTTCTTCTGCAGATAAAGGAAATGGAACTTCTTCTTGGAGGGAATCCTTCTTAATCAAGTTTAATAAAGAATCAGCTTTGAAGCTCTCGACAGTGACACCATTCGTTACTTCGAGAATGCCTATCGTTTCTGCCTAGTGGATTGAAAATCTTATGCCTATCATAGGTTGTAAGATATTCGTTTAACCAAATGAAGCAAACCTAATTTACAAAGCTTTCTAGGAAACTCTTTGGAAAGGTGAAGCATATAAAACCCTTTGTCTATGGATGTTTACTAGCAACATCAAAGCAACATCAACATCTTAATTAACCTCAGTTGATGTATTCAAAGATACCCAACGATGGTCATATCCTTTAAGTTTTTTCAAGGTTTTCAATTGACGTGCGTTTTCTCTAAGTATATTTTGCCTCTTGACATGTGATGTTTTTGCACTGCTTAGGATGATGTCATAAGTGAAGCTGTATCCATTGCTTCTTAATCCAAGGTGTTGAATTCATTTTATCTGTTACTAGATAAAATGGTAATTCATCCTTGGTAAATTGATCAAAGACCGTCTGTTTTTTCGATTTGCTATGATTATCATCAGCATTTCGCTAAGATGGTCTAACAATGCACATAGTTAAGGCAATGATGGGTGTAATCTGTGCTTCATGGAGGTTCATCGCAAGGAATGTGCGAAAAATGGCATAAGGGGTCCTGGTAGATTTGCATTGCCAAGCCTTCTTATAGCACTGAAAGGAACATTTAGCGTCTACTAAAAATAGGTCCTAATGTTTGGGAGCCCATGCCCCCCTCCATTAACCCCATTGGATCTACTGTGGTAATGACACCTCCAAAGAACAGGAACTTCCTAAGAATTAAAATTTCTTGCAATGAAAACTCTCTTGTAGTCTCTTGGCAACATACAGTCAGTAGCTCTCGACATTCGTGTCAGGGCTATAGTACTTTTACAATAATTTGCATAGCCTTTACTTGGCATTCATGTTTGTTTTGTCTTTTGGATCAGGCTTTTGAGCATGTTAGCAAATCTATCATACTCCATATCGTCCACTTGAATGTGCTCATGAATTGTATTTTTTATTCCAGGTCGCTTGGACACCAATGTTGGCTGCTTTCAGCGTAGGTGTACAAGACAATGATGACACCACTGTAATTTCCCTTTGCCTGGATGGCATCAGATGTGCTGTTAGGATTTCTTGTATTTTTCAAATGCAGGTATGAAAATTTGCTGGATGATTTTTAAAGCTACATAATTTCTCTAGGTAATTATGTTTTTGCGCTTTTTGGAGGATCTTCTGAAAGCTATTTGTCTCAAAACTATGAAATATCATTCTTTAAGTTCTGTTTTTTCTATAACCGAAGAGGTTTCCCTCGGCTATCTTTTATTCAAATATCTGAATTACAGGGATATTTATTTTTCTTTCGCGAACCTCTTCCGCTCTTTTTTCAGCTTCTAGCAGACCAATCAATGCAGAATTCCAGTTTTGATAATCTTGTCACAGTTGTTGTTGCTCTGGATTCTCTGATTGGTCTCACGGATAGCAAACTGTATTCTCCTAGATCTGTCACATGATATCAACTTTTTTGGATGATTAGTGGCGGTTATACACTTTCAAAGTCAAATGATACCCCTTAAATAACAATGTACACAATTGAAACGCACATGTATCTATCATTTGCAGCTTGAGAGAGATGCTTTCGTGCAAGCCTTGTGCCAGTTTAGTTTGTTGACAGCAAATGCTGTTATAACAGAAATGAAAGCCAAGAACATCGACACGATCAAGACATTGATCACAGTTGCCTACACTGATGGGAATAATCTTGGACACTCGTGGTTTGAGGTAAGGATGTAATACCTAGGCATAATAGTTGCCAAATGCTTTTAAAGGCTTACAGTGAAATTGTTGTATTATATCAATCCACATCTCCTTGTAACCTTAAATAATGTAAGGCTTAGTGAATAAACCTCGATACCAAAAGATTTCAAGATCTCACGGAAAAGCAAACAAGCGGACAAAAGAAATGTCAGACGAAAAACAATTTCGCATATTATGTTTCTGCTTTTGCGTGCTTTCTGCAAATGTTAGGTTAATATTTAGTGACATACATACAATAAAAGAAAACGTGTCTCTTGTTTTTAAATTTCCCTAAACTAGCAAGATTCATAGTAGCACAATGTGGAGAAGAAGTGCTAGAAAATTAGAAGCTGTTCCAAGTAATTGTTGGCAAGCATTGAGGATTTTCAAGAAGTGCTGTTCAAGTTTCTTGAAACAAGAAGATACTTGAAAAAAGCCAGACTATCAACTTTGCTGATACGGGAAACTCTCCATATTTTGAATTTTGTCTTTCAGTGATACGCATTCTCTATTGTTTATCCATTTTTGCAACTCTCAATTTCAACAACACTGGCTCCACAACCAGTGGTGGACGCTGGGGGAATTATTGGGAAGGGGGAGGAAGGCAAGGCAATTGTTTTGATAAAATGACATCACATTTGTCCATTGTTTTCGAACAAAATACCATTGACTTCCAAAATATTGGAAGGGGTGCGACCGACTCCAGGTGTCCGCCACTATTCACAACCATCGCGACGTCTAGCTACGGCAAAGTAGAGACTGAAATGGCGCAACTCTGACGTCACCCATTATTCTTAGCTGTTTTCATTTATGTCTATCGTCGCATTTCTATCGTAGTTATTTAGGTTATATGTATCCGAACCACCAAGGTCTTGAGTTCATCTTGTCTTTCACATGACAAAATGGTAATTTATCCTTGGGAAAATCTGAGTAACTTCTCAAAAAATGGGTGGAAATACAAATAATTGTTTTCCAACAGAGAAGATTCTCGTACATTTATTTTTCTTGAATCATGCTTTGTATATATGTTTCTACTTAATTCAAAATTGTGGTTTGTTTAAACTTACATAGAGTTGACATTATAAAGATGCATTTTTAGAATTGCATACCCTTCAGATCAGTTAAATGCTTCACAAATTTGCTGAGATATGGCCACATGAGCGGAGGCACTTTCCCATCAAATCACTGTGATTTCGTTTTTGTTCTCAAATCTTTAAGCCAGACCAAAAGAACAATAGTTCTGTTAGCAAACTAGAGGTCTTTCATTGGCCATATCTCAGCCGATTTGCAACAGATGAAAACAAATGTAAAGGTATTTTAAGATGTTATTTTAGGGAATGTGTTCAAAATATTAAATTGTTTATATTTTGATCCTGGCTTTTCCACTCTATGCATTTTTATGTATTGCTGTTTCAAAATTACTTATATTTTCATGCAATGTATTCCCCATAGATTCTGCAGTGCATATCGCATTTGGAGCTGCTTCAACTGATTGGCACTGGCGTCAAAGCCCGAAACATTGGCTCAACTATGTCCCATCAGCATCCAAGTACAGGCTCGTCATATGGAATGCCAACGCAAGATCTTCATGGAGGTATGGTTGGTTTGCAGTGAAAGCTGACTGCTTCACCATATCGACATTGCACGTTTAAAAAGTTTCTGAATGTCCAGTTTACGAGATTATAGTGTCAATATCAAGCCCATTTGATTATTCAATAATCAAGCTTTTTCATTGTTATAAAAAAAGGTACCATAGCTTCTATGATAAAATCAAGTCGCTATGCCATCTACATATTTTAATGCTTCAGATTATCGCTTGAAGCTAGCAGGTGTACTTTGTATAGCTTTAAACATGTAAAGGGGGAGCACTGGGTGTGTATGCTTGGAGAATTTCCCCAAAATTCACTCATTGTTACTTCAAGTCGATAAATATCCCTGTCACCGTTGCTGTTTTTTGGAAGCTTCTAAACTACTGACACGCGAATTGAGTGAATTTAGTTGATAATTTTAGTTACTAGATTATCATATCGTGAAAAAGGTCTTTATTTTATCAGCTCAAGAAATGTGCTTTCGCAGTATTAATATCTTCCAACTAAATCAAATTCTATACTGTAATCACATTGGCTGTTATTTTGACTGTCATCAGTTCACTGACTAGGCCATGCTTTTTCAGGGGTCATTGATGCTAAAAGACTATCGAGCTTGCAAGAATCTGTTGGCGAAACATCTTCCCAAAGTATTGTTGTTGCAGTGGATAGGATATTTACTGGATCAGTACGTTTGGATGGAGAAGCAATAGGTAGGGTGTAGTGTTCCACAAATGCTATATATATAACATAGACGCCAAGTGCATGAGTGCTTTCAGGCGTGGATCCAGCCTGATTTCTGACCGTTTTCTGAAATTTTCTCATTTCTGCCATGGTTGTCAGAAAAAGAAGACACACTATTTTTGTGGGAAACGTTCCCGCCTCTGACTTTATTGCTCGAGCCCCTATGGGAATTTTCAGAGGGGGCTCAGCCACCCCTTGCAACTTCTTAATGAAACAAAGGTTTTCGATTGATAGCAAGTGGTAACAAATTTCCTAATCTTTAAAAACAGTGATTCAAAAATATTCTTCAACATTTCAAATTCTTTATCATGAGAACCAGTTTCTTGTTGGTAGTCTTGAGATATATACTCTCTGTAAATTGTTATGTCCTGATCAAGGCTTAATCAAATTAAAGTGTCGCCTCTATGTTATGCTCGAAAGGATGGAATATTCTTTAGATTTGGAAGCATGACGTAATATATTTATTATACTTTCAAGTGAGTCAAGAATATCGATATTGCACATTCATAAGATCAGTCCAGTCAAGTCATGATCAACATTTTGTAGGATATATTGTTGATATGTATATCTTGTGTTGGAATGAAAATCTCTTTAATATTTCTTTATGGTTTCCTCGTTTCTGTTCGTCTGATGAACTTAATTTTATTGCAGTTGACTTCGTTACTGCCCTTGCCGCTGTATCAATGGACGAACTCTCCAACCCCTCATCTCCAAGGATGTTCAGTTTGCAAAAAATCGTCGAAATCGCGTACTATAACATGAATCGTATCCGATTGCAATGGTCGAGAATCTGGGCAGTGCTCGGAGAGTATTTCAACAAGGTAAGACTGGCCTTATTAGCTTATTGGACATTTTTTTCGGATCTCCTCTGCGTTTTTTTCTATTCTGTGCCTACACATTGTAAGAGCGGTTGTGCAAAACGCCATTAAAAGGTCAAAACCATTAGCTAAATAAAAGGATAATCAATCGTTGAATTTTATTCCGTTCTACAGAGATCGAAAATTGTTACAAATAAGATTCAAATTTTTTATTTTAGGTCGGCAGTAATCCAAATGAGGAAGTCGCTTTCTTTTGTGTCGATTCATTGCGACAACTCTCAATGAAATTCTTAGAAAAAGGCGAATTGTCAAACTTCCACTTTCAAAAGGATTTCCTTCGACCTTTCGAATATATAATGAAAAAAAACGGGTAGGTACCTTCAGCTTTTAATGCGTTTTTCCTTATGTACTGATACTCAACCGCGAGTTGCATTCTGTACCTTTTACCGCTGCCTGTCTCTTTAAAACAACCCCTCTTCTGTCGCCAAAGGCACTTCGTCCACACTCCTCTCTCCCTAATTACCATTTCTCCTCAATACCCCTGGTTTTACCTTCAATTTTCCCATAATTTCAACACTTGCTCCTCTGCTAAATCAATTCTTCCATAATTTCAATCCTTTTCTATTGCACCTTCTATCTCAACTTCTCTTTTGGTCCTGCTTAATCCTTTTTCTATCTCACGTTTTCCAGTTTCCATCCCTCTTTCGTCCCTCTATCCTTTCAAGGTTGTTCTGTTCCCCTTTATTAATTAACATTTCTTTGCCCCATTCTTATTTCCACTTTTACTTCTTACCTTTGTTCTTTGCAATGTGAACAAACATTTGAGTTAAACACAACGAAGGTAAGAAAATGGTTTCTTTGGGTTCCAACTAAACGGACGTTTTTCGAACTATAACGGGTTTTGGAAATATTCATTAAGTTTATCTTAAGTTTCCTGCTTCGCTTGCCTATTCTTATTTGGTTTTACTTTCATCAAACTTACAGTCATATTATATTTTTCTCTAAAACAAAAACATCAACTTTTCTAAACTTTAAAAGTTAGCGTATTACTCTCCCTGTTGTTATATTGTAACTTTCTTTACTAGGTCTTCAACAATCCGGGATATGGTTGTTCGATGCGTTGCACAAATGGTCAATTCTCAAGCCCGCAATATCAAATCCGGATGGAAAAACGTCTTCTCGGTTTTCCATTCTGCGGCGTCGGACCTAGATGAAGGCATCGTAGACCTAGCTTTCCAAACGACCGGTAAGACAACATTTGTTATATTGTTTACCACTTTTTGCTTTCCTTAAAGTTTTGGAAACTGACCAGATCTCTTTCCTAGTAAGATGTTAAATTTTGCCTCACCAAATAGTTGTGAGCATTGAAGCCTAGATCTTTGACGGTGCTTCAAAATTCTAAATGCTGGATCTTTATATCCTGTTTTCTTAAACTTTTAGATGTTAAGTTTCCTCTTGTAAAGTAAACCTCAGGCTATCAGTATACATAAACGATAAAGCAATAGAACACCAGTCTTACTAAGTTCTCAATTATTTGCATTATTGAGCAGTACTTAATTATTTGCATTATTGAGCAGTACTCAATTATTTGCATTAGCTAACTAACCTTTTCAGCAGTATTGAGAAGCCAATTTTCTCCAACTTTACGGTATTGCAATTCCATTTTCCTTTGCTCTCGAATCCAATAGCTCCTTCATTTTCTCAGTTTGAGATTTGATTGAGCAGTAGGTACCAACAAAGCTTAGTGATTTTCTACTTTGACAAATTTGCTTGATCTGACAATATCGTGCGTTACTGTCGCGTTGCTTTCCTAGCGAGAACTGATCAGCCACTAAGTAAATCATTCTATACAAAACGCCGTTTGATCGTGACGTCAGATGACTCATCTAGGACCAGACCTTTTACAACTTGGAGGAACGCGTCCATCTTCCGTAAACACGAAGTCTAGGTCGGAATTTAGGTCTCTGTTTATTTATTGTCCTAGTCCTGTACTTAGGTTATAAAAAAACATAGAAAAGCGTAAAACGCCGCCATTGTATTTTAAGGATGAACAATGCTGATTTTTTATCAGATCATTGCGGATTCGCGATTCTCTTTTGCTTATCGGATTCTTCTCGATTTTGGATTGAATTTTCGGAGCTCGTCTTTTGTTGTTGATGAATTTCCCATGATTTCTTCGTCTTTATAAAGATTTTATAAAACATGTCAGTAATTCTTCTAGTCCAAATAAACCCCAACATTGTCTAGTTGAAACCTTATTCGGTGCAGTGCTTTTTATTTTTCGAATCAAATTTTAGCAATCATATTCGAGAAGCACTTCTCGGTGACTGTCGAGTCCTTCCAAGATGCCGTCAAGTGTTTATCCGAATTCTCGTGCAATGCTGCTTTTCCTGACACAAGTATGGAAGCCATCCGACTAATACGTCATTGTGGAAAACACGTGTATGAAAATCCCGTGGTATGTGTCTTCAAACTAGTTAGTGTGTTTACTTTTCCAGTTCATGTGACAGGTACTTTTAAAATGAAGGAATTCCTAATGATGCGAAAAAATCTTTGGTGAACAAGAACCCATATCTCCATTCCTTACTTTTGGCGTATGCTTAGGCAGAAGACTTAATATATCGCCAAATATTTTTTAAAATAAGGACAATCATCATTTCAAAATAAGGGCCATTTCAACATTTGTGACACTGTAACTGTCATTGAGAGAGTATCGTTTGGTGCACCAGAACAACAATATTTGCTGCATTTAGGTCGTTTTTCGCCATGCGTGATATCTGCCATCCTTCAAAAGGACGCGATAAACCAACAACACTAGAATACGTCACTATTCTTGACATTTCTCTTTGGCTGCGTTTTTTATTATAAAAAAATATGATACAAATTAGTACTTTGGAGCTTGAAAAAAATGTGTTGACAAAAAGATATGCAGGAAATAATTACACCATTCGATTAAACGCTGCCAACACGATAATATGATAAACTGAATAGATTTTATGACTTTTTTATTTGTAACGTCAGTAAGTAGCACTCTTCAACTGAATAGTATTTATCCAGCCCATTTGACCTACATCCTACTCTTTCTCTGGTGCGATAGAACTTGCTTCAGTCATTGCTCTTAATTCTCTTTGTGTAAATTGTTTGAAACAATTTCTTAATTTTTGTTTGGTTCAGGTTTTAATCTTAGCCCTATTTTACGGATAGCGTGGCAAAATGTTGTTTCGCATTTCCAAATCCAAGAGCCATGAAAAATTTTTACTCTTGACAAATTCCATATATTTCTTGTAAACGTTTTCTGTAATCAACACACTCTATTTACTAGACGCTCAGGAAATATTTTGTTGAATGTATTTAATCATAAAACATCCATATATTTCTTTTAAAATTTTCTCTTATTAAAACCACTCTTAATAACCAACCAGATGTTCAAGGAACATTTTGTCGAGGATGCTGGGATTAACGAAACGGACAGAATCTGGGTTCGTGGTTGGTTTCCTGTCATCTTTGAGCTTTCCTGCATCATCAGTCGGTGTAAACTGGATGTTAGAACAAGGTATGATCGCAGTATATTGCGGTAAGATTTTTGGAAACGTTAATAATCTGCATTGAGAGGGGTAGGTTTAGAACCCCGAGGCTGATTTGTTATTCAAGAATACTGTCGCTTGTAATTTAGCACCTCTGTAAAAGTATAGGAAACATTCCAGCCCATAACATAAAATTATAGTTCTTTTATTTAGGCCTTTTCTTTTGTCAAGTTTCTCTCTGTTTGCAAGCGAAAGTACTCTTGCCTGTTTTGCTTTAAAATTACATCACATTTATTTTAAGAATCTCTAGCTAATCTGACCGAAACATTGTTTCAGCCAATTTTTTGTTTTAATAACGTTCTACCAAATTGTATCGAAACTGTATCACTAATTTTTTTAAGATTCTTTTAGTACGGTTTAGGGTCAGAAATTCGACGCTGCCAAAATATTTTATTATAAAATGCATACGTCATAGTTGCCCTGGACAAGTCCTTTTCAATTCGCATTTTCAAAGAGTTGATTTCGTGTAAGAAGGTACAGCTTTTTGAAAATTTTAGAAGAAGCCCCGCCAAATTCAATTTTACTTTTCTACAATCGATTGATAGACTGTGTAGCTAACATTATCTGGGAAGTATGGGTGATTTTAATACAGGGTGAATTTGAAGTCAGAATCCCGAAGAGCTAAGTTTCGTCACAACAACTTTGCCCAAGATCATCATTTTAGCACGGATCTACTCAAAACACTGCAAGTGAAATAAAAGTTGTCTTGATTGGTAAAATCAAGTTCAAAAACTTAATTACCTAGATTTGAGGTTGAAAGCAATACATTTTGTAATACATATCTCAATGTGCTGATAAATTTATTTTTAATGTTTAAGTCTTTGGGGAACTTCTTACTAGAGAAGCCCTTACTTCGTACGCTTGATGCCTATATTTTTTAGCAATGGCTCCACTGTGACTAAGTCTTGTTATGAAAACTCGAGTTTCTAAGTCAATCAAAGCTTGTTGTTTTAGTTAACTAAATGCTTTATATAAAAGTAAGACCTGTTGTAATGCTATTCACGTGCAGTATTAGTTTTTAGATTTTCTAATTTCTTTATTTATCAGCCCTTCAATTATTCTACAGAGCACTTACCGTGATGTTTGAAATCATGAAGTCGTACGGCCACACTTTTCATAAACATTGGTGGAAGGAAATATTCAAAGTTGTTTTCAGAATATTCGATAGCATGAAGCTTCCAGATCAGCAAATCGATTGGATGGAGGTAGGAGTCAGTTATAATTGAATTCAAATGTTTCTTAAGAAGTTATTAATAATTGTAGAATACATTGTCTTAACATAACCCACAAGTTTTTTAAATCTCATTTAGAATCAGTTCGAGGATATTTCTGGATATCATTAGATAAGTGGCTCTAAATTGAATGTTGTTTTGCTTTTTTTTGAAATCAGGTCATTTGCACCGTTGGTTTTGATAGCACAGAACCTGAATCGAAATGATGTCCTTTTATGTTAAAAAAGCAAGACAAGAAATTTTTTTTTAATAAACCCAATATTAGATACAGCTATGTTCTGTCAACAAAATTGCAGAATCCACTAAAATGATGTGATATTTAATTATATGGTATGCTATTTAGGAAGCCGGCTAACTTTCCAATTTTCTTTTTTCTATAAGGATTCTTGAAAACTTTTGCCTTACTATCTCGATTTACGAACGAAAAGAGGAAAGGCATACTGCACTTTTAATATACTGTTTCAATCCTTCAACAAACACTGTATTTTTCGCTTTCAAGAAAGCAGAATGGATGACGACCACATGTAACCATGCACTTTATGCCATTGTCGATGTATTCACCCAGTATTTTGACGAGCTGGCAGATGTTCTTTTGGCGGATATGTATCACCAACTGGTTTGGTGTGTTCAACAAGGTACGCTTGTTTGCAACTGCCGACTAGACCTCGCCATTCAGCTCATTTTCGCCAGTGATTTTCGTAGTTGTTTAATATTTCATGAAATATTATATTATCATACTAATACTTTCAATTTTGGCGTTCTAAACGTGAATCATTGTACACATATTTCCCTTAAACCTAAACAAATGCAACCCATCATTCTACTTTCGATAAGATCAACAGTGCATGATTTTAAAATACGAGTTTTTTGACAGCATCGTATTGTTGAACTTATATGCTAAATTTGGGTTGCAGAAAAGTTTGAGATTTTTTGCAATTTTCTAGCGTTTAATTTTCCTTTAAATAGCAAAATGTTTCAAGAGAAAAAATTCTTAGTTTTGTGCTCAATGTTATAAACAGACACATATATTTATTTCATTTATTAAATATTGTTTTTATATTGAAAACAGATGAAACTTAACGGAGTTTTATTCAGTTTTTTACCGTGTGAGAATTTTTCTGTCTGCTATATTATTGATATTCATTGTTGCTCATTTATAAAATCTAATTTAATCTCTAGATAATGAACAGCTAGCCCGGTCTGGAGTTAACTGCCTTGAAAATCTGGTAGTTTCAAACGGACAGCGTTTTAATATGGATATTTGGACAATGACGTGTGAATGTATAAGAAACATATTCGAAGCGTCGCTACCAAATAAACTGTTAACATGGCGACCCGAAGGTCATTCGGACGTAGCACAAACAGAGAACCAAGTCTCTTCCAAGGTTTGTGTTTTGTGTTTCTATTGTAAACATAATGCTTGTGATCTGTTGGGTCGGGAAATACAATAGACCCATGCAAACCAAAGCCTGCTTTATCGATAAAGGTCAGATTTTTCTACGGCTGTTTTAAAAGCGCTTACATATAGAAGTTTGAGGGTCAATTGTTCTTAAGGGTGTATTTTGATGATGAATTTTTTGTAATGCCTGGCAATGATGGTATCTTCTCACGCTTAATAGTTCAGTGGGCCATGCCTAGATAAAGACCTTGTGATTTTTTTGACGAAAATACTCTTTAATCAAAAGAAGAGCCTTTAGATTCTTTTCTTTGCGAAGATTGACCGCGAGTAAACTACGGTAAAAGACATCACTGTTATATGTAACAAGAAGGACAATCTTTGTTTCAGCTTTATCGCGCCAAATCATACCGGGCCGTGAAATTTTATGACAAGGCGGGGTATATCAATGAATGTGGTGCATGGTGGGAAATGGGTTGAACTTCTTTTCAGAAGACATTTCAAATGCTTATAGGAAAGAAACATTTTGTTGTTTGATTTGTCTCACAAGAATCTTTGTTCTGGGACGTAATTTGCAGGCTAGTCTTTGTATAGCAGCGCGATGGGTCATGTTTCTTGAATCACGAGACGCGTAACACGGCAGGCATGGGCAATCGAACCCCTAAAATAGCCAGACCTGCCCAATTCAGTTTGTATTGAAGATGCAAAGGAAACTAAGTTGATTTGATGTTTTATGTACTTTTTTTCTGGTTGCAGGACAGTCTATCAGAATCTACAGAAAATCGGACAGGGCATCAACGGGCAAATAATCGTAAGTTTGCCACACATTGACTCTGAAACTTGCTGTAAAAATCACCGTTTGTCTAACTTAGAGTTTTGGTTCCGTTGCATTTTGCAGTGCAATGCTAAAAAGTCTTTCTTTAAGCTTCTCTGAACGTTCCTTCACATCCTTGGGCGATTTGATAAAACATTTTCTAATTTGGGACCCTCAATCAACTGCATTTTCTGTATTTTAGCAAAAGTTGACGTGGATGCATATGACGTCAACGAAGGGGATGACATCAGCGTTCACAGTCTGCCGATGACGCCAGTAATGCCGATGACTCGTGCTGAGTCGAGAGAAAGCCTCCATTCGATCACGAGACAAAGTAAGAATCCTTTTTGAGAAAGAGTAAGATCCCCTTCGTAGTTAAAAATGTTTAGGCTCTCCTCAATAACCTGGATACGTTTGAATACGTTTTGTTTTCGTTTGAAAGTTCAATTCTTGAAAGTTGACTGTCTTTAGGAGTTGTAAATTTCTGACATCAAGAATTCGATATGTTTGCATATATAATTTCTATGCTCTATTATGTGTCCTTCTTGATCTTCTTCACCAGAAATCACTCAAGATCGCACGCTTTTCAACTCCTTGCTTATAAAATGCGTAGTGCAGCTCGAGCTTGTTAACACGATTGATAACATCATATTCTTCCCGGCAACCAGCAAAAAGGAAGATGCTGAAAATATGGCAGCTGCCCAGGTTAGTATTCAACTAATAATGTCACAATGCTTGCCAAAATCACCCAGCCAGGAAACCAACCAGAATTAGTCTTCTTCTCATATTTTCGTTTCTTTTCAAGTATACTACAACATCCGCCTCCCTTCCCACAAAGCAATGTTGATGATCTTTGCGAATATCATACAACTCATATATAAAAGCATCCAAATTTCTTATACCATACGTCATTTTTCAGTAAATCAACATAGGATCAAGAGGGGGGGGGGGGGGCATGGCAGAATTTGACATTGTAAACTTGCAATTTTATTCCTAGGCTTTTTGCAGGGTTTGTCGCTGAAAGAAACATGGTAGTCCATGAAACAGAATGACTGCTGTCCCTATGTTTCCATAGACTTACTCTACGAGCCTCTGTTTGCTACTGCCTCACTTTACTGCCTCACTCTGTTGTAGCGCCCGTAAAATTGGGCATTAGCGAAACAGAGGCTCATGAGTGAGTCAAGAGTTTCCTACTTTTTAGGCCTCTGTTCCATATTCATTCGAGCAAGTTTAATTTTGCATGCATTAAATAACATGTGACGACCTTCGTTGATATAGCTCTCGTTAAAGAGATGCCATTATAAATTTGGGAGTAACTTTAGAATTGTTATATCAAATCAAGAATAAAGGGCTATCGATAACATAATGTTAAACCAACAGTTGTTAATGCAGCTGAATAGAGAAAAGTTGACAATCTCTGTGTCTAAACACCATCTTGTTATGTTAGCTAAAGCTCTAAACCAGTGGACCATCAATTGGCAGTTCTCATTGTAAATGCTCGTTATTCATTATTTGCCATTCAAAAATCTAAAATTATTTAATTTGTAAACAGAAAATTATTAACACTCCTACAAAGGATGATGAGACCGAATCAGTTGCACAGGTTGGTATTCATACTGCTAAATTAAGTAAAGGTTGGTTAAACAGTAGTTGATATATCGATTATCATCACTATCACAATTATCATCAATCATCATCTTTTTTTTCTTCCTTGTTGTTATTGATTAATTATCATGGGCTGGTTTATATTTAGTTGATTTTTTGTCATAAATTGGAACAGAAATCCTCTTGTCTCATTTTTTTCTCAAAATTTTGCAATAAAGCATCGTCTAACTAAACGTCCGATAACTATGTTAAATTTTTGACCTATTTCAAAATTCATTATCAAGCAGTTCTTGTGTTCTTTTTTGTAAGGTTTAATGCGATGCACATTAAGTCAGCATGGCGCTTTGACATCAATCTGGAATTCCATTGTTACTTTATGATTGATCTTTAGTGAAACGCATCGAAACGAACGATTTATGCCCAATATGACATCTGTCCCAAGATTGCTAACTCTAACTTACCATGTCGTATTTATTATCACCAAGACGTAGCAATCCCCTAAAGTTTTTAAATAAAATTCAATTTCTTCATTCAAGCCCTTTTATTTTTGTTATTTGGTATTCGATACTGTTTCGTAGAATGTTAACCGTTTTTTCTTGAATATTTTCTCTTCTGTAATACGTACTTTTGATCTCATGCCAATCTTTTTCAGGTTTTAAGTGTTGAGCTATTAATGTCCAACAGAATTAATTGTTAATGTTTTCTTTATCCGAGAAATTTTCATTTATTTACTCCAAAAACGGACATCTTTAACAAAGAAAAATTAAAATTACCGCCGAGCTGTAATCGCTTATAGGCCGAGCTTTAAGCGGTTTGATGTAAAGAAATGGGCAGCTCTAACTAAGCAATTAGAGCCGCCTGCTTCTGTACACCAACGCGTTTAATAAGAAAGAGAAAAATGATGTCTGTTGCAATATTAGCTCTCATCAAGCTTTAAGTCGGGCTGAACGTTTTTTCCTTTTGGAAGCCAAAGCTTGCCATGTCAAAAATTATCACTGGAAGCTCGATATTTCACTGTTAGTGTTTACACTCGCTTTTATATTCATGTTGACAACATTCCTTGTTGTAAAGGCTGTTGGATTTTGCAAAGCTTCATTCCAGATAACAGTTGCCCTGTTTTCACACCTACTACCTGCATACTTCATCTTGTGTTGTAAACATCGCTTTACTGAAGAAGCTTATTCCAACATCGATATTTTTATAGCCTTCACTTCCTCGCAGGACCCGCAGGCAGCCCACGTGACGTCACTCATAGATACTGGCATGTTTGCACATTTGACTTCGTCTCAGTTGCTTTCGTTTGCCGATATTCTAATGGAGTCGCATAAATTCGCCAGCAATTTCAATAAAAATCACGACCAGCGGACACTGTTGTGGAAAGCAGGTAATGATACAATGTCTTATTCACACGCTTAGTTGTAACCATGAAATCTTCTTTGAATGACAGATTCAGGAAAGGCCAGTAGTTCAACGGACAGCCAGTTTTACCCACAATCCCCTTTTGGCTTAACCGTAAACAACAGACCGCTTCGATACAACAGAAGGGGCTACTTAGGTGTTCTTTAGAGAGGAATCTTATAAGAGTCACTAACGCAACTTGCGTATCAAAATATTCCAATTGAGTTGGTCGAGCGAAGCGCGATATTCTAAGGTCTCGTTCACATATACAGATATTTTATAGTCCACAAACTTTCTTTTGCGGATTTAAAAACTCTGTGCGTCCACATGCATCCAATGTAAACCGAATTCAACCATATTTTGCATTCACCATGTTTTTACAGCTCCACCAAGTATGCATGGCAGTATTCGTTCATTGTAATAAAGAAAAATCCACATTTGAGCGTTCACACGTTATTGGGCTTCAAAAGGTTGCGCCCATGATAGCGTTAAGGACATTTACCACAGTGTAAGGACATTTACAACAGTTTATTGAAAAAACATTGAACGTTAGCTTTTCTTCTTGTAGGTTTTATAAAAGGAAAATCAAGACCAAATTTACTGAAACAAGAGACTTGTAGTTTAGCTTGCGTTTATCGGATATTATTTGGGATTTATAATGATAATTCACGCAGTGAATCACACGCGGACATAGATGCACGGTTGCAAAGGTACGTTGCGTTTTCTTGACGGAGATTTTGTAGTGTATTCTCTACGTTGGTACGCTTATGTGAGAAACTGATTTCTGGCACGTGACATTTACCAGGTATCTGAAACGAATCTGATTTGTCAAAATCTTTCTTTAATGGACATCAGCGTCTTCGGTTGCTAAGATAGTAGAGATTGAGTAATGCTAAGCAGATACTCATAGAGTTTGCATCTTTAATTCTTAATATCTTTCTATAATCCTGTATATCTTTCTATATCTTTAATTGATATAACAGTATCTGGACCTCTCTCAATCTGGACGTCTTTCAGCACAGCAGTTTCTTTGTTTTTGACTCGTGGGCATTTTCGGCATGCCGTTTGTTAGTTAAAAAATGCCCAAAAACACAGATTTGTAATCAGAGCAACATTGAAATGCACAGGAATGTTATTTAATCACGTCCCTTCTTTTCTCAGTACACTCTTTTACAAGAAGGAAATAATTTTTTCTGATGTTCTTATCTTTAGAAACTTTTTTTGCTCGGGTGTTCTTAATTTTAACTCTGTTTCAACATTGGTACATTTACAAGTACATTCTTCTACTACATTCTGTAAGCTACTACTAATTTGTTTTTAAGGCCGCTGAAACACAGCTTTGCATGGCGTTTTTAGTAGCGCATAAAATTAATTTGTTTTGTTAACATGAGAGAAACAAAATTCCTGTTAAAAAATTTCTGCTTATTTTCCAACTGAAACTGAGCATGTTCTCACATTGTTCTTAGGCTATCAGGAAATCGAGCCTAGGTGTTTTTATTTTGTAAAGTGTGTTCTTTTAAGACACATGAATACCACTTTGATCACTTCCTTTGAAAATTTTTAAAACTGTTAATGATCTTAATCCATCTTTCATGGAAGATATTTTTCAAATTAGAACCTTTAATTGCTCATCTCAAAATCCTAATAATCTTACTCATTATAGGCCAAATAATGTTACCTTCGGCACAAACAGTCTGAAGTTTTTAGGACCACAAATTTGGAACTGCTTACCAGAGGAACTAAAATCGTCGAAAAATCTTAATACTTTAAAGAGCTTGATAACTCAATGGGATGGTTCCACGTGCTATTGTATAAACTACAAAAAATTGTTAACTTCTCTGTTTGATTTTGATTAATTATATATTCTTCTGTTTTGATTACTTTTCTTGTAAATTTTGATTGTATTTTGAAGACAAGTCTATTTGATAAATCGATGAAAAATAAATCTACTTATACTAGTTTAAGGTCTTTATTCTCCATCATCACCAATTTTTCTTCAAGAAATCTAATATTTATTCTTTTATTTCAGTGTTGCAGAAGAAACTCTTGTATATTATACTTCGTTGGAATCAACTAAACATCGCGATGCTTGGACCTCGTTAGTGTTACTAGTTTTAACAAAGCTGCTCAAATTAGATGACAAGAGGGTAAAGTTTTCTCTTCAATTTAAAGATATTTCTTTTCTTGAGATATTCATTTTCCACCGTGCTTAGTGTTGAAAACAGGAATGGCCAAACAGCCAAATTTTTGGATTTTTTGGGCAAGTTAGTACCAGGGAGGGGCTTATGGGGTGTTCGCCCTAATCCAAACACCGAGCGGCTCTAGGCTACCAAATAAAACTTACCAAATGAATTCTATAGCATTATTCTGACTTGGTTTTATTTTGTTCAGCTCTTCTGATGAAACAGACAAGTTCTGCATATCAAAAGTGTTGCTGTTTATTGCTGCCGACCCTTTTACATTGCTACAAAATTCTGTGCTCCCTCTTCCATCAAAATTTATTCTTGATATTTTCTGTTTTAGTTCAAGGACCACGTACCGATTTTCTATCCATTCATGTGTGAGATGATAACTTTTGATGTAAAGATGGAACTGCGCTCAATTCTTTATAAACTTTTTACACGAATTAGACCAATATTTGGAATAGTAAATCAATCAGAGAAGGATAGCTAATTGGTTTTAATTACTGTGAAACAGTCAGTTACGTAGTAGTAACATAGATTTAAATGAATCTGCAAATTGTTTAATTGTTTATTAAGCTGTGCGTTATTGGACATTAGAACAATTGAACCCCCTAGTAGCATATTTTATTAACAGGGGTGAATATTTTTCTCAAGGTTTACGAGAGGGCACAGTTCATCACCAGGGGATTCTTATTATAAGGCACTGTTGGTGAAATAGCAAGTTTAGAGAATTTAGATTAGATGAATCAGAACGTCTTTGAATGCTTACCTCTAAAATTCTTACGTAATTTTATAATTCCTCCATTCATTTTACATATTTAAATGCTAGGATTGAAAAATTCCAACATTATGAAGATATGCCGGCTTATTTTAATCCCCTTAACCATGTCAAAATGGCAACAATTGCTGTTATGGTATTTATTTTTGCGACGTTCTGTTACAATTCCCATTATTAATAAATTGTTTTTAAATTTTGGATATGTTGTTGAACGCCCTCATGTTGCTGCAAAAAACCTAGCTGTATTGCTTTGCAAAGAATTTCTCGAAATCTCCAGAAATCTCACAGGGTTTAAGCGCTTGATAGGGAACCGATAACGTGTGCCACAGAAAGTTAAAATCAGAAATCATGTGATCACTTGAAAGATCCTGTCTCCAACATTCCTTCAATTAAATAGTGATTTTGGTTGGATAACACGAGCGGGCCAATCAATGACGGCCAATCGAATTTCAAGTTGTTTATGTGGCCCTTGTGCACGACCTCCAACATGTAGTAAATTCCTGCAAAGGAGAACCGTTTAGATTAAGCACCACATGGTGTCTTTCTTTGATTAAGCAATTTTTACTAAGCACCAGATATTTTTAAACCTTTTCTGGTTTTATAAATAATGAGGTTTTTGTTTCAACAGGCACTGCCCCTGAACCAGGGGCGGACACTTGGTCAAAGATTTGGGACAAGTCTGTTGTTTGATAAGATGACATCTCATTTCCCCATGTTTTAGAACAAAAGACCTCTGCCCTCCAAAATATTAGAAGGCGACCACCCCCTCGCCCCCAGGTATCCACCACTCTCCTGAATCGCCTATTTAATACCTAAACACCTTTAGAATGTAATCCTAATGTATGAACCCTACGATCTCCAGAAGCATCCTAAAGCGATACCCAAGAACAAATTGAAGCGTGAAGAAATATATTTTCCTTTGCAGGGATTTACTGTATTTAGCTATGTTAAAAAAAGAAACAATTTCTTCAATTTATTCAAAAGAACCAATTTCTACTCTCCAGTTATCAAGTAGGCTGTCGATTGCGGGCAGAAATGGCACAATAATTTTGCATATCAGCAGCAATTTATAAGATTAAGAAGCCTGAACTAAACAAAAGCCTGAAACACAAAAATGTCCTTCCGTGAATCCCATTACGCTGCCAAAAATTTACACATTTTAGGGGTCGATGACACAGTGATAATAGCAAGAAAGGGGTAGCCTTTAGCCTTCATTTTTAGCTGATTTTTGAATAGAAGAGTTATTCAGTTAGAAATGGTGAGTTTATTATAAACGTTATTTTGCACAATAAAAATGCATTGATAATGTCAAGTTAATAATTTGTCCATGGTGAATTGGGTTATCTTGACGCGTAGACGTCTATTGAACAGTAACTAGAGTTGGTGTTAAAGGGACTACATTTTAAACTCCCGATAACTAGAACCTCTAAGGGACCAATGAAGTTGCTCGAAAGGGCCCGCACCACAAGGGGGGCGGGGTGGCCATGGCCCCCCTTTTTTTGCGAAGCAAGTAGTTTTAAAGCTGCAGTAAAAGGAGTAAAAAAGCTTTGTCCCCCTACTTTTTCTAGCCTTTGCCCACCCTCCCCCCACCCACTTTCAGATTCGCGGCGCGGGCCCTGCTCGAGATAGCGAAAGTTCGAGTTATCGGTTGCATATTTAATGAATGCATTGGGTAAGGGGAATGCAATACCAGTTCGACTTAGCGAATGTTCGAGTTATCGGGGGTTTGAGGTATGAGGTGTTTACTTGAGTCTTAATTAGAAGAACGCTTTGTGTACTTAAGTCTCAAATTGCACGTGTAATTATTGGTGTCATGATTCTAGGGCCAATTATATAAAACAACTCACTGAGGACTGGGACGATTTCTCTTTTTGTCCAAATTAATCAAACTTTTGTTGTTTTTCACTTGATGCGTGAATAAAAAGGGTTGTTTTCGCAAACAAAAGATCTTCATCTTAGAAAATGTTACTCTGTGAAAATAGCTAAAAAAGCGCTCATCTCGATTTACAATCAGTGTTATGCTAGCACACAGAGTTCAACACAAACATCCCACTGTAAAAATTGAAAAAAATTCTAATTCGCGGGTGATTGGGCTTCAATTTTGCACCTTGAAGTGGAGCTCAAGATGTTCTTAGGTTTAAGCTTGTGTTCTTGTTTAAATCAAATCAATTACGGTTCGAAAGAGACCAGCCAACTCGTATCGGTGGTGTAAAAAAGCATTCGCTTGAGTGTAAGCATTCTCCTAGGAATTATACCATTGTACACAGAAATTACCAAAAGTACATAAAATTTATAAGTAGACAGGCCCCTTGCGATTTAGCATGCATGCTACTAAAGCCTCTAGGGATTGATTTGCTACCCTTGGCACTTGGCGCATTTTTTCTTAACATTACTTTGTCAAAGATAGTACAATGGAACATATTCTGTGATGGAGTGTGCCTGTAGCGAAGTTTGGGCCTAAGCTCATTGCCATAAGATTGCTCAAGGTTGTTCAAAAAGTATGAAACTTGTCATGAAATATTCCTGTTATGCTTTACTGTGATGTGTTTTGCAGAAAAAGATTGCTGATGTTTAGTGAGTACCATTTTAATATTTAGCATGCCTTCGTGTCAAACTATTTGCGACATGTCGAAACAGGAGTAGAGTAATAAGGCGGCTTTTGTAAACATTTTATCAAAAAGTAGACATTAATAATTTCTCGGCACTGTCAAGGAGCCTAAGCAATGTGTTTCGGCTTCCCATCTTGTACAAGGCCCGTCATTTTGCATCCTGAATACAGATGTCATTTTGGGTGTTTGCAGCACGTGATAGCTTGGTATCACTTTCGAATCTCTGGAAAAAATCTATTAGAGATTCGTCGTGTCATAAATCAAAGTCAGAAATAGTCGCAATTAAGCCAAAATCTCTAGCATGAAATAGTTCACCCTTCTAAGCAACTCGTCTACATACTTGTGTCAATTTTTTATTCTTTTAATTGAAGCTAATGGGTTCAAAATATTGATTAAAAGCTAACTAAAACCAATTCACTATACCAATTCCCAAAGTTGATGAAGGCAAATCAATTGATTCCTTAAGTATACTAGTTTGTGTGTGGTACAATATTATTTGACAATATAGCTTTAAAATAGCTTGATATTATACGAGTATAAGAAATTCTCATGTTCTTGCTGGTTCTTTGACAGAGTAGATCTCAAAAAAGTTTAGTGAGGTTTCCAATTTTCCATTCCAAAATATAACCTCTAAGCGAATTTATTACTCAACAACAACAAACAACTAACCCAACATATGAAATTACTTAGTGTTACACCCAGTATTGAATTAGTCTACCAATCAAATACAAGAATTATGTAAATGATATTTTTCAATCAATCAGATAACACCTGGAAGATCAAAGGACAAATGAAATAAGGGATATGAATGACTGCATATAAAAATTAATAAACGGGGGGGGTCCAAATAAGCTCCGGGGGGAGGTCAGAAAAAAATCAGAGCGTCCCCCCTTCTATTAAGGATCTTAGAGTACTTAGTGCTATCCGTGTGATATTACTTAGCCTGCACACAAAGCAGTTCGTGATTTCTCCTATGGGTATAATTATCATGGATACATGCCAAAGAGAGGATTGGTATAGTCAAATGATGAGTAAATACATCTGTTGCTATTAATGCACAGAGTTAATAATGAGAGTACAAGACTTAAGCGTAAATACCAAAACAAATGAAACAGCTAAACAATAGTAAATGCAATGTGGAATTCCACAATAACGAGGAAAATAAGCTAAATTAAAATTAAAAGAGCTTATTATTTTACCTTACAGATTTCCATTCTATGAAATGGAATTTCACCCTAGTTGCATCACAAACATGTTAATTCTATGTTTGTCCCTTCTACACTATCATCCCTGCTATCTTCATTTCAAATGTAAGACCTCTTTTGCTCAGGTAATATGATGTTCTCAAGTTCTCAAATAAGTGCTCTTTTTTAAAAAATCATGTGCTGTTTTAATATATTAAAGGATAGAGCAAGAGAATAGTGCACTAACAAAGTTAGGAGAGGAATGAAATTCCCTGCAGCCTGAATCGGTCGGCAAACCAACGGGAGACACAGGCTTGAGACAACAGTGGTTACCTTCGTAGCTATTACTGCGGTTGCAAGTCTCCGCGCAAAACAAAAAAGTAATGCAAAGGATTTGCAAACTAGATTTTTGCATTGACTTTTTTGCAAAAGATTAGTGAAAGCGATTTAATTGATTTGGCTGAATGCAATCTGAAGTGCCCAACAAGTAACAGGGAGAATGAGCCAGGAGGACTCACAGAATGGCGCACAACACTTTGATATCAATCTGTGGCTGAGGAAAATTGGTTTTTAACGATTTCAGATCCTTGTACTACTGGTTATAGGCCTAGAATACTGGTTATATTTTCATTTGCTTCGACTTCAGGTTTCTTGATAATACTAGAAACATTTCTTCGAATTCAGTGGAACTTGTGAGCACTATTTTTTCATGAGCACAACCAGAGGCAAGGTATTTCTGTGCTAAAATGTAAATCCTTTAAGAACATGAAAAATGACGAGCTTTTACGTTAATAATTTCCCCTCGAACCACATAATCATGGCTTTATTTGGCTGAACTTTCAATATGTTAAGAATGCTTTGTTAAAACTCATGGAGTGGGTTTTTGGTATTTTTGGAACAAAAAAGCTCACACAGAAAATTGCAAGATAACATAATGATTTGCTTACCACACGTGCCCTAATTACCTATTCTCCTGTAAACATTGTGGTTATGTTACACGCCCATATGGTGTTATATATTTTCACACGATAACTTCTTGGGGTGGGGAACGCGGGTAGGCCCCACACCAAGTTCCAAAGAATAGCTCGAAAATCCGATTGTATATGTTCAAGGCTGCCCATTGTTTTCCTTCTCATTCAGTTATAAAGTTATAAAGAAAACATACTACAGTTTGAAAATTATTGGGGGGGGCTTGTATTATAAAAAAGTCAATCAGGATTAGAACACTGGTTATAAAAGTAAGGGTGTATCTTAAAGGGCCTCTCCAGCCAAATTTTGCACCTGCATTTTATTGGCTAATCTAAAAGAATTGAACCTGCTGATCACGAATTCGTTATTTGTTTTTCGATATTTTTTACAGTTTGTGAGATATAAGCTCTTGCATTTGGATAATTGAATTGAATTAACCGTCAAAAATTTTTCGGTTTGGTGACACTGTGACGCAATTTTGACGTCACTGTGCATTTCGTTAGTCTTGCCTCAAATCGAATCGAACGACGGCGATTCGCAAATTGAACGCTGCAAGTGATGGTATGGTACTCTCCATCTGTAGCCAGTTCTGTTCCACCGGCTTTTAGTTTGAGCATTTCAGATACCAATTCTGAAGCCTTTAGTTGTTCATCGTTTCTGGAGAGCAACTGAAGTGTCAATTTCGATTAATTATACGCGAAGGAAGAGCTGGAACAGGAAGCCATAGCTTTGTGGGCCTACACAGGTGATCAAAACAAAGTCGTGACACAGCATGGACACATTCCGGTGTCATATGCGTTTCTGCATGGGCATGCGTTTCTGCATGGGCTGAGACACATATGCGTTTCAAATGTTAAAGTGTAATGGCGGACATGGAGGGCCTAGCTGTGGGGTACACAACGCGCACATCCAATATAAACAATACAAAACGAAATCAAAGTTCTAGTAAAATTAGCTAAATATCAAATACTCAAATGAATAAACCTCTTGACATAATAAACTCAGAAAATGAAATTACAATCATGCTATTGATAAGATGAACAACTACCATCCGCTTAGCCCATGCAGAAACGCATAGAGAATTTCAGTGTTATGCGTTTCTGCATGGGGTATCTAAAATCAAAACACCATCGAATTTCATCGCAACTGACTGTTTACTAACAAGAAATGATTGCAACAATCTGATATAGGTCAAATTTTTCCATGCAAGTAGCATTTTTGAATTTTTTATCATTTTTTGTAGTTTGCCTTAGGCCCATGCAGAAACGCATAGAGAATTTCAGTGTTATGCGTTTCTGCATGGGGTATCTAAAATCAAAACACCATCGAATTTCATCGCAAATTAATGTTTACTAGCAAGAAATGATTGCAACAACCTGATATAGGTCAAATTTTTCCATGCAAGTAGCATTTTTGAATTTTTTATCATTTTTTGTAGTTTGCCTTAGGCCCATGCAAAAACGCATAGAGAATTTCAGTGTTATGCGTTTCTGCATGGGGCATCTAAAATCAAAACACCATCAAATTTCATCGCAAATGACTGTTTACTAACAAGAAATGATTGCAACAATCTGATATAGGTCAAACTATTCCATGCAAGTAGCATTTTTGAATTTTTTATCATTTTTTGTAATTTGCCTTAGGCCCATGCAGAAACGCATAGAGAATTTCAGTGTTATGCGTTTCTGCATGGGGCATCTAAAATCAAAACACCATCGAATTTCATCGCAAATTAATGTTTACTAGCAAGAAATGATTGCAACAACCTGATATAGGTCAAATTTTTCCATGCAAGTAGCATTTTTGAATTTTTTATCATTTTTTGTAGTTTGCCTTAGGCCCATGCAGAAACGCATAGAGAATTTCAGTGTTATGCGTTTCTGCATGGGGCATCTAAAATCAAAACACCATCGAATTTCATCGCAAATTAATGTTTACTAGCAAGAAATGATTGCAATAACCTGATATAGGTCAAATTATTCCATGCAAGTAGCATTTTTGAATTTTTTATCATTTTTTTGTAGTTTGCCTTAGGCCCATGCAGAAACGCATAAAAAATTGTAGTGTTATGCGTTTCTGCATGGGGCATCTAAAATCAAAACACCATCAAATTTCATCGCAAATGACTGTTTACTAACAAGAAATGATTGCAACAATCTGATATAGGTCAAACTATTCCATGCAAGTAGCATTTTTGAATTTTTTATCATTTTTTGTAGTTTGCCTTAGGCCCATGCAGAAACGCATAGAGAATTTCAGTGTTATGCGTTTCTGCATGGGGCATCTAAAATCAAAACACCATCAAATTTCATCGCAAATGACTGTTTACTAACAAGAAATGATTGCAACAATCTGATATAGGTCAAACTATTCCATGCAAGTAGCATTTTTGAATTTTTTATATCATTTTTTGTAGTTTGCCTTAGGCCCATGCAGAAACGCATAGAGAATTTCAGTGTTATGCGTTTCTGCATGGGGCATCTAAAATCAAAACACCATCAAATTTCATCGCAAATGACTGTTTACTAACAAGAAATGATTGCAACAATCTGATATAGGTCAAACTATTCCATGCAAGTAGCATTTTTGAATTTTTTATCATTTTTTGTAGTTTGCCTTAGGCCCATGCAGAAACGCATAAAAAATTTCAGTGTTATGCGTTTCTGCATGGGGCATGTAAAGTTTACGAACCATCTCTTCTTGTTTGTCCTAAAGGACACTTGCAAGACTTGATAGGGATAATGTCGATGGGATATTTAAATGAGGGGCCAACGAGAAATTATAAAGAATTATAAAAAACCTTGGAAAAATTATAAAAACCATGCCCTTTCAAACACTAAATGTTGTATGTCTTAATGTTTCTTAACGGTTTAGACTCAACGATTAGTGATGTTTCTGCTGGTTTAAATTGTGGTTAAACTGGTAAAATGTTCTGTTCCCTTTTCGGTTATTGATAATAATAAGATACTGAAAGAGGACAACTTGAATAACTGAAGAGTGCTTTTCATAAAGGTTTTCTATTAAATTTACTATTAAAAATTCATTAAGAGTTTCAGAGAATTTCAGCTGAACATCAGGGTAGCATTTCTTCATGAGCGTAGTAATGTTTTTCTTAATGCCGAGGCTATAGTTTCTTTAAAATGGTAAAAGGAACAAGAGAAGCTGTTTATTACTGTCAAGGTCAGAGGTTTTAGTAGTAGGTTTAAACTGTATGTCGAGAAAGACACGGATTAACTTATTAATTCGTATTCAGATCATCTAAACCAATCTCTAATTCATTCATCTTTAAAGACCGCGACACTCCACTTTTGTGCTCTAACGTTATTTACAAGTTTACTTGTAGTGGCTGCAGCGCCATTTATTATGGCAAAACATCTCGAAATCTCATGATTCGATGTAGAGAGCATTTGGGAATCAACAATCATAGTCAAGGTGTTAAAACAGTTAGCCCTTTCTTCATTCAGGATCATATTTCCAAAACTGGAACCCGCATTAAAATCAAATTCTTATAAAAAAGATCTATCCTTAAAAGAAGTTGCTGTCTTAAGATTAAACTAACTTACTAGAAGCAATTTTTATCGTTTAGATAATGAATGATTAAAAAACCCATATTGGTTCTTAGGCGCTCTGTTTTATTGCGTAAGAAAGTTATTGCGAGAATGCTTCATTCATTTGGAAATGTCATAATTTCTGTTGTTTTTCTCTCTGTAAGAGGCAAGTGCGATGCAGCAGAGAATAGAAAAAGCCACCAATGGGTCCCTCCTGTATAAGCCCCCGACAAATCAGTTCCCATGTTGTTAAGCCCCACTTGAGGCTTATCGTTGAATAATGAACATGATTTTAGCCAGTGATAAATCATGTATTAAAAAAAAATCTGTTTTGATGATATTATTTTTGTTTTAAAGACGTGGCGAGACAGGCCTTGTTAGGAAAGGGGGGAGGGGGGTGTTGCTTACGAAACTTCCTGAGTGAGAAAAATTTCTGCAGTAAGGAAATTTCGAAATTACTTGAAGAAGGCCTGGTTTTTCCGATTTAGTACCAACAAGAAAACTCAAAACCTTCGCGGGAATATCATTAGGGACGGATTTCAGCGGCAATGATTGGGGGGTGTTTGATTGGATATTGGTGCCACACCTTTCAGGTAACTGGAAAATGATGGAAAGGCCCATTTTAGAAATTAAACTTCTCGCTTCAAGGTGAAGAAGTTTAGGAAATAAAAAAAGTAAATTGTTCAATTATTTTTTAGCTACTAACCACCAAAAATATTTTCAACCGAATCAAAACAAAATTTACCAAAGGACACAAAAATATTGAGGGATGGCGCACCCCCTACAGCCCCGTCCTGGTAAATCTGTCCCTGAATATCATATTAACCAACGGAGTAACAATCATTGCCTCAGATTCTTTATTGATCTCTGAAGACGTAGGGGCTCTGAACTACTTACAATCTTTCTTCCATTGAACTGAGGCATCAATCTGAATAAGAAATCGAGCTTTAAAAACATGTCCAACTGTTCTGTAAAATATCTAGTCATGCTTCAACTCGTATTTCAATTTTCATGGAGCCTGTGAAACTAAAACCGTTGATGTCTCAGATTGGCTATTGCCTGCTGATTTGGGTGTTTCGAAAAAGAAAATTTGAACAATAAGATAAAGTGAATTTAAGAGAGGGGCTTATAATAGCATATATTTGTGATGCTTCTAGATTTGAAAAATTATTTGAAACTGATAGCTCTTTAAGCCTTCATCAAATGAACCTGTATTTGCTTTTGGTAGAGGTCTACAAACTCACATCTATGTTCTAGCTTCATAAAGCTAGCTTTGGTGGAAAAAATTCCTCACAATCTAACGTCTCTTGATGAACTACAATTGTCAACTCTCAACATTTTATTCAAATTTTGGTTTTTTTATTGTAACAAGTATTTCACTCATTTTATGTTTTTAATAGTAAATTTTATATTTTTGTAAGTGATTGGTAAGCATCTTCAGCCTTATTTATTTGCAAACCTTAAAATATTACTGAAAATAGAGCTGTGGAGGATGTAAATCAACTTTTACTGGTTTACTTTTTTTATCAGAATGGTAGGAATTCTATACTATCTGTGATTCATTCAAAATTGCCCAGAATTTGATTCCTTGACCTGTGTAACAAGTTTATCTGGTTCTTTAGCCAAATAAATTGTCGTAAATCAGCAACTAATTTTATATCGTTGGCTTTGAATTATGGGAATCATTTTGGAGGAAGCTCTTTGTGTAAATCTGCATAATTTTATTCGTATAACGCATGATTATATCACATATTCTTAGCTTTATATTAACTAGTTGCTGTTTTCTAACTTACAAGTCTAAATATGTTTTTAAAGTTTTGTGGCGATGGATCATTTCACAAACCTTTATTAAAAGTTGTCAGAAAACGCACATCCGTTGAAACACATTTGTGTCCTGTCAAACGCATATGCGCTTCACGCCATTCACAGCTAGGCCCTGCATGTCCGCCATTACACTGTAACACTTGAAACGCATATGCGTCTCGGCCCATGCAGAAACGCATGCCCATGCAGAAACGCATAGTACACCGGCCCGCAGACTTAGGCCTGGTTCAAACGTCGCACTTCTCATGTGCCGAATCTAACTCTGTATGGAGCGATAATTGAGCATGTTTAACGCGACTCCCGTTTCAAACGTCGAACTTAATCATGTCGCGCCAAATGGGTTTTAGGATTGTCACATGAAGTATCTTGGTAAAGGCGCACAATCTCAAATATTTGTTTGAAACGCATGCGCCCTCCAAGATTGTAAACATTTTATATTTTTCGATCCTAAAAAGCTCCTGCTGTAGATTTAGATGCAGTTATCAACGCGTGACCATGAATCCTTCACGTTTCGGTGGAAGATATACGAAATTCATGGCGAACGTGAGCCGCACATTGTGACGTCAGAATTTCACCAAACTGATTCGGCTTTTGTCGTTTTTTTCTCGGAAGGGTGCAACTTTAAAGCCTTATAACTTCTAAGCTAATTGGAATTTTGCAAAAACAACGACTTTGCGATAATACATGCACCAGATGCTAGCTTTTTAGTCAAGCTGAATGAGAAACAGATTCGCTCCAAAACAGCCAGTCCCCTCTTTTTCAGCCGAGAAACAGCAGGACCAAAATAAGAGTGGATCTGACACACTTTGTTGAGTTGTAAATTAAAATTGTGAAACTGTAATTGTAGAAAGTGTGGATTTGTAAATAATGCATGTTCTTAAAAGTGCAACATAAAATACCAATCGAAACGCCTTAGAAAGAAATGGGAACATTTTTTCAATTCGAATTGAATGCCCAATCCCAGCCTTATGTATAGCATCATTTTCTATAAGAAAATTGCGATAAGAAATAAGCAATGGACAATAAAGAAGAAGTAAGAAACTTCAGAGCTCGAAGCTTCAGTACATGCGGAGAAAAATCAATTGCGCTTTATGATATTGTTGTGTCCTATTTTGAAGTAAGATGGACTCTGTATACAGCTTTGATTTCAAGACATCATCTCAATTTAGTTTGCTTTTATGATTTGCTTCAAAAAGGACACTGAGCCTAAAGACCAAGACCGAGATTATGATCTCCTGCCCGTAATGTATTTTGGGGTTTATGTGATATCTTTCAGTAGATTTCAGAAAAAGCTATAAAGCAATTCTACTAATGTGTTTTAAATTGGAGAAGCATTGGAAAAATTCCTCTCAAGGCTACAGCAGCTGAACGATGATAAGCCTCTTGGTGGTAGCTAGGAGGAACGTTTAATTGGGAATGTTGCATAACAGGGACTATAGTCCTCCCCAACTTTTTTGCAATAATGGGTTAGAAAATGTTTTGAAAATTTACGCTAACGAACGCATTAGTAGCAGTTCTGCTGGGAACACGTTTTTGTTCTTTTTGATGGTGCTTTGTCTTGTGTGGTCAAAGATAAATTTGTATTTTATCTAACTCGGTTATGTATTTTTATGTTAATTGAAATCTTCTCTAAATCGTTATGTTCATGAATAAGGACAGATAGAAGCGAATATTTTCTGAAAGGAGTGTTTTCCGGTGTTTCAAAGGGCGTGGTCGTAAAAAGATTTAGAGGCAAGCCTCTTAGTCCCGTTCCAGCCACTCCATTATGGGCTGGTGCCAGTGTGACCTGATCTAGCGTAATGTTAGCATAATATTGGCCAAATATCGTCATTAAGCATAATTTGGAATCTAGCAAAACTCTGGCATAATTCTGATATTATTTAAAAGAATCGTTGTTTCCATTGATCTATTGTCTATCGTTACCAAATGGAAATACTTTACACCAGGATTTGTGGTTTCATTTAGGGGTAAATTGTGACTTTCCACCTTCAGGATTTTTGAATGGTTGGCAGCCACATATTTTGTAGTTGGCAGCCAAATGCAGCCAGCTAAACGCAGTATACAAAAAAGCTAAATTTTTCCTAATTATTGGGAGTGATATCGTAATCAAAATTTGCTTTGTAGGTTACAAAAGTTTTCACTTGCTTTTATCAAAGATTGTCTGTTATCTTTAACTTTGTTTCATCATTCATTCATGCGGCCAGAATTCAGCCAAATTTTGCTTCTTCGGCCAAATCAATTTGTGGCGCCCAAAGGGTTTTGAGAAACTGCCAAAATGGAGAAATTTGGCCATCAAACCATGAATCTAAATTGCCTTTTTGTTTATAAAGAATGAGTACACTGGGTTGTCAAAAAGGCCAAATTGCAACTCTGGCCACGCGTGGTTTCTGTATTACAAACAAGATGGGGCTAGAGGTCATGCTTTCAAGCTGGGCGAAAAGAGAATAAGAAGAAACAAGCACAATTTGTACATCAATGAGAGAAGAGTTTATTTGCCATCTGTAACGAGGTTTTCGTTTATAATATCAAAACTTTTTGAAGAACAGATTCGATGGCAAAGAATTTGATCAGCTGAATGCAGTTACGAACTTTCCATAAGTAAAAGAGACTTGAGAAAGCCTCACCCAGCTTTTGTCCCGGAAAAAATATTTCATTCAATCATGCATTAAATTTTCAGAAATAAACGACTAAGATCACAGAGATCTGAGACTTGTTCTCAGAGGAATTCTACCAGACGAGACAATGGCTCGGATTCTCGCAGCAAACCCTAATCCTATCGATGTAGAGATGCTGATTCCCACCTACAACAAGATAGAGGCAGGTGGGGAAAGCAGCATAGCTCAAGAAAAACTTAATAAATAGATAAATATTGCAATGAAATATGCTTGACCTCGCAAGTTTCGAGTTCCGAGAGAAGCTGCAAAGATATGGCTCCCAAAAACCAAAAAACATTAAAGTCTGGCAAGTAAGGCTGATTTAAGGGAGTTTTTGAAGGTGAAAGGAAATAAAAAATAACTTTGACAGAGATCCGAACAAACCATGTAAAAGAGTTTCCTTTCGATAACTTTTTGCTCACATATTAAGACATAGCTATATGTAGCTAATTTTCTTATTAACCCAATCAATATATAATGTAAAGAATCAGCTTTTGTTACTTATACTTCATTCATTTAAGAATTTGCCCAATGAGGACATGCTATTTGCACTATGATGGCAGTTTCTATATTTGCCACGCCCTTTGGGCCAATCCCAGCAAAGTACCACGCCCAATTTTTATAAAAAGTGTGAATCTGTAAAAATTTCTTATTTTAGGCCCTGTGAAACAGTTTTCCTTTGTTGCTACTGATCTTAATTAGAGAACTTTCTCCTGGATAGGAATTTATAAGAGGATTTAAGGCAGTATCTCCGGTCGGCACTAGATCATAGCAAGATATAATAAGAAACTAGTTCCTTATTTTATCTTGTTCATAGTCAGCTATTGTACATGACGTCATACATCTTTGCAGAACAGTTACCCTCTTTTTTTATAAGAACAATTTTATAAGAGCACGAGCCTCAAAACTGGTCAAAAGTTAAGAATAAATTAAGAACACGTTGAGGCTGAGCTTCTGCAAAATGCAATTTTGAACAACGTTTTTTCTCAAAATCGAGGATTTTTAGCGATGTGTGGGTGCTTTTTCGGTGAATATTCAAACTTGTCAGCAAATTAAGGCTGTCTCTCCCACTTTGTTGGCAAATGAGGCCTGAACACCTCCTTAGAGCGAAAAAGTTAGCAATAGCACTGCTTACACCCTCTTAATTTAAGAACAAATTAAGAACAATCCAGCCTCAGATTTTCGAAAAAATTAAGAACAGTCAGCCTGAACTTAAATTTACTGGTTATTATAAAAAAAGAGTGTAGATGTTTTAAGCCCCGTTAAAACGCTCTCAACATTTCACTGAACATCGCTCAACATTTGTAGAGTGCAAGTGTTGAGAGTGTTTTAACACCCTGTTCAGTGATGTTGAGTGGTGTTGAGCGGTGTTCAGCACTGTTGAGTGGAGTTTGAACAGATTCAAAAATGTTAAGCGGGTCGACCCAACATTTCTATTGTTTAAGGTGTTGTTGAGAGATGTTGAGAGCATTTTAACACCCCATACAACAATGTTCAGTCGGCGCAAGCGCACTAGACTTGGATTTTGCGCGCCAAGGAAAGGCTTCAGCGCGTCAAGATCTCAGATCAGCCAAAAGGTTGAAAGAAGTTGAATTTTATAAATCGTAATGGCAAACCATGACGAACGCTTGGAAACAGTTGCCAATGAAAGCAAATTGAATGAGATAGCGATTCAAAGCATGTTGCAAGACTAATATCCTGACCTTAGGAAATCATCAGGCAGCTACTGTAGCAAAAGAGTTAACACCCCAATTCAACATCACTAAACATCACTGTAGAAATCTTGAGCGATGTTCAGTGAAATCATAATGTAGTTTGTTTAACCTACAGGGGCGTGTTTGCCAGATATTTCTTCGATGCTTACTTCGTTCGGGGAATTCTCTGCTAAAGCTGGAGTTTAGCTTTTTCTCCAAGGGTTTCAATTCATAGCACACACAAACAGAGAAAAACGGAAAAAAGTGTCTATTCTACTCGAAAGCATCAAATAGGCCGTTTGAAGCACTTTTTTACAGTTGAATTTAAAGAACTCGTTTTTGTGCGTATGCAGCTACGAAAACTCTCTCTTACGTTTTCGCTTGAGTTAGAGTACCTAACATTGATAATCATGTATGAAGCCGTTGCTAAAATTTCAAATAACTGGTTTTGCCGCATAAGAACATTATCAAGCGTTTTAATAAGTGTTCCAGCGACAAAATTTGCTGTAATCAAGCCTAAAGGCCCTTTTAGAAGCATTGCGTCAGTCTTCATTTTCCAAAGTTTAGTGTTCAGAACATTGACTGAGCTGAGGTATTGGCAGTTGTCATAGGAATTAATTTCATGCTGCTTCCAGTAAAGCTTTTCATCAAATTGTTGGAATGCAATAACGTCATGCTACCACTCATTCATTAGGTTGCTATAGTTTGATCTAGTGCCGACCAGCATCTCCCCAGTTGTTCTCAGTGTCTCTTTTGTGCCTGTGTCTATAGAAACAATCAGAAAGAAGAACCACAATAGCGCAATTTCGAGGGTTTGCTGTGAATTTTGTTTGTGTAAAGCGTCCAAGTCAGTTTCAATGATATTAAGATTAGGCGTTCTTTTGTGTTCACCCACAATAACTAATTTTGGATAATAAAAAAGGCAGAGGAAGACCCCCTTTTCAGGCAAGGTTTCCAAGTTAGAATTAGCCAACCACAAAGGGGAAAGACTGCCTAGTGCATTCCAACACAGAAAAGAAATGGCATTTCTATTCTGTTATTCCAGCCTTTAAATTATGATGAAAGTGGATTAAAAAGATTTTATTTGCATGACTGAAGCGAAGACATACAGACAGGAGGTAGAAGAAAATGGCGAACAGCTCCTTTGATATCAATCAGTGGCTGGAGAAAATTGGTTTTGGACGATTTCATGTCCTTGCATTACTTGTTATTGGCCTCCGACCATTTTCATTTGCTTCGTCGTCAGGTTTCTTGATAATACTAGAACCATATCTTCGATGTCAGTGGAATTTGAGATACTTTACTGCAGCCTGGCTTGCCCTTCCCGAAGCAATCACAAACATTGCTGGTTCGATCATTCTTGGTAAATTGTCAGACAGGTACGGAAGAAGAAAGATAATGTTACTGGCCTTTACTTTCAATTCTTATTTAACATTACTTTATTTGTTGTCTTCAAACATGCTGCTGATGTCCGCGATTCGAGCAATCATTGGATTGGTGTCTTCAAATGTAGTGATTGCGTTCACCTACATAATGGAAATTCTGCCTGTTTCAAAACGCAAGTACATGTCTTTATTTGAATTCGCATTTTGTGCTGGAAGTGGATATAGTATTCTAGTCAGCATGGTTTCGTTGGAGAACTTAACATGGCAATGGTTTGGTGTCTTTGCAGAGACTATTCCCATTGCGTTAGCGGCTTTCGCAGTGGGTTTCTTGCCTGAATCCCCGAGATATTTATTGTCTGTAGGAAAAGACTTTGAAGCAAAAGACACTCTGCAAAGGATTGCAAAAATAAATGTCATAAATGATGGGTATAAACCGTTGCTACAGAAAGATTCTGGTGAAATCAACACAGAAGTGCCTGACCATGAGGATAGCAATCAGCAAAAAAATCTCTCAAATATTGAAATTGTGAAAAGGATAGCTTTGGTTTCGTTTTTACAGTTTTATGGAAATTTGCTTGCTGGGACAATGCGATTTGGATCCATGCAGTTTGGTGAGAATTCTGATCTTTCAGGATGCGGAATGTGCTCTAAGGGCCTGGCATACAAATATCGATGGGCAATGGTTTTTGCAGCGCTTTGTTCCTCGTTTCCTACATATTGGCTTTTGAACAAAGTTACAAGAAAAATGTCATTCATCATGTATTTCATATACATTGCAGGTAGCCTGATACCTTTTTACTGGAATATCCGTGGATGGCCTCTTGTCCTTGCGACCGTCCTTTTCTCTATATCTTTTTGTAGTATGAACATCGTTGTCTTTGTTTACCGGGCAGAACTCTTACCAACATCGATAAGGGCGTTTGGATGCGGGATTTCGGAGGCCTGCGGTCAGATTGGTTTGGTGTTTGGACAGTTTATAGCAGTTTATGTATATCACAAAAGTGTCTATCTGTCATTTGGCATTTTGCATTGCTTCACTGCAATTGCTTTTCTGGCAGCCATCACTGTTATTATAGAGACGAAACACGATCAGCTAAAATGACCCAAGTTGTAGCGTTATCATAAACAAGAACCGAGTAGTCAGGATTTGATCTGTTAAGATTAAAATTACTTTTAATTTGGTGTCTGCTTTTTTCCTGGTTATTTCTATGTAGTAGTCTTTCTAACGGTCAAAAACGTTATTGAGGTTAGAGACACCTGCATGTGACAAAGTGAGTCTCTCTCTTGAAAACATTAGCATGCACGGGTACTTTTATTTCCAGTTATGCGCATGGTCTTTGACTATATAGACGTAGCCTGCATGCACACTCTACTGTTATCAGACTATAGCAAAATGTAGGAGTTGATTTATAAAGTAACTTTCCTTGAGGTTTCTTTTGAGATCCCTTTTTAGAGTAAATTCAATTTATAGACATCAATAGAGTAAGAAAATGAAGTATTTCTTATTGATATCAAGTACCATGGTATCCAGAGTTTGACTGTGCATCACTTTAAAAATTCAAGAAAAACTAAGTTAAAACGTTTCTAGCTTAGATATTGAAAGCTTGTCACCAGTGGCAGACACCTGGGGAGGGGGGGGGCAGTCACTCCCAATATTCTGGAGGGCATTGGTCTGTTGTTCTAAAACAATGGGTAAGTAAGCCGTCATCTTACCAAAACAATAGACTTGCCCCACAGTTTTCGAATATAGAATCTACCTGCCAGGATTCACTACTAAAGGCCGATTTCCACTAAGCGAATTCTTTCGCGCGAATCGAATAAATTTTCGTAGCGATAGAGTAGGACCGTGATCTACTTTCTGCGAATCGAACTTTTTCGCTGCGAAATCTGAAAACATGACACCACGCATGCTCACATTGGCAAAAATTCGATTCGCGCGAAAGAATTCGCCTAGTGGAAATCAGCCTTAAGATGTAAATAGTCAAAATCTATTTAATAGGCAGGCTAGAATTACATTATAGGTTCATTCGTCTTGAAGATCAAATTCTATATCAAAGTCAATCAGAGGACTGTATAATTTCTTATTCGAATAAAAAGGTACGATAAAGTATTAATATCAGCGTATATAGCGATATAAACAAACGTAAATCATCAACCAGAGAGAAGAATGAACGTCCAGAGAGAAGAATTAACGTCAGAATTTTAACGAAGTCACCTCGGTCCAATAAGGTCTTGATTTAGTACTTTCTCTAAATATTGTTCTTTATGTGAATCCTTCTATCGATCTTCTTTCTTCATTGAATAGCGTTTGCATCTATCAAGAGTTCTTTGAGGGAATGTTCACGTCGTTTCTTTCGAATTCGTAATCAAGAGTGTTCTTCTAATCAAAAGTGCAGTCGCAACAACAACAACAACAACAACAACAACAACTATATACAAAGAGTGAGAGAAAGAGATAGATAGATTGAAGAAAGGAGCAATCACAGTTTCCTAGATTGAGCAAGTGTCTGCCCCTGCTTGTCAAATATCATTGCAATTTGCAATAAGTCACTTATATTACAGCTACTCAGGGTAATATTTTTCCCGTACCCGTGTAACCATTGGTCACAAGAAAATCACAGTTAAAAAATAATTTTCTCACATGAAATTTTTAACCTGATAAGTTAACTGTTTTATGCATTTCGCAATATGATGGGCAGTTTTATAAGAAGTAAAATGCTGACAGGAAATTACCTTATTACATTAAAAAAGATCAAAACTAATTTAGCACAGTTATATTGTGCTAAGGGTGCTCTGCCCAGCCCTACAAAGCCCAACATAATTGAAAGGCAATTCACCAAGAAAGATTGAATGATCAACACAGTTTGTTTAAGTTTTCATTCTTATTTTTTGCCTTTCCATCATAATAACATGCTTCAATTGAAAACACATTCATTTTTTTAGTCACCTCCAAATCTATATTTTAAATAAGCGTCCCCTCGAATAAACACCCCCCTCGAATAAGCGCCCATCCTGGAGCCGTCACCATTATTGGACTTCTAGTAACCCTCACTGCTGTCATAGAGACTAAAGACGAGCCGCTAAAATGAGATCAGTTGTAATGTGATCAGTTGAAGCTGCTTCGGCTCTAAATGCTTTTCAATATCGCTTGGCTAATGGCTAGATCTTTAAGTATATAGTTTATAGTAAAGCAACGTTTTAAGTTGATTACATTTCCATTTATTTTATTTTATCATTTTTCTTCTTCTATAAATGGTAGCCTTCTTTTTCCTATCTTTCATAAAGGTTCCCTTTCTCCTGAAAGAACTGACGCCAATACAAAAAAACATATGGAATCGTGTAATCATTATATTTTAAAGATTTGCAGACGATGCAAAGTAGAATATTAAGGATCTTGCCTTCTAAAAATGGTACAAAACAAAATATTTTAGGCAACGACTTTCTTAATGTAAGAAAAGGCCCGTTTACCAACAAAGAATAGCAATTTTGTCAATAAGGAAAGCCCATGACAAACTTTTGGCTTCATAAGACAGTTTCAAGATCATAGGATTACATTACAAAAATTCATTACCAAGATATTACCCTTCCCCTAACCTTTTCTTCCCTAACCATCGAATTTAGACGAAATACAGAATCGATCTTGCCGAGAACTGGGGGAAGAGGACTGTAGAAAATAAGCTAGGGGTAGGGATCGCAATATGAACTTCAGTTAAACAAATCTATATCCACGATAGAATTTGGCTCTGATTTGAAATTTCCGAAGAACTAACAGAAAAAAATAACTTGAAACTAGATGACACGTTTTCTGCATAAAAAACCAAAATATCTACACCATTAAAATTATATTTGATTCAAATACAAATTGGAAAAAATCACTGTTTTATTGCATGGAAAAGAATTTAAAAAATTTACCTAGACCTGCTAGATTTTAATTACAATTTCACTTCTGAATGTCAAACAAAGAAAATAAGCTAATATTAGATATTTTACTAAATGTTATTTTTGCCAGGTGTTAATAAAGAAATTAATAAAGAAATACAGTTTATATAATCCTGATCTTGTTGGGGAGACGAGCGAGCGAAAATCTTCAAATGAGTGAGGCAACCCTCCGTCCTGGAGTCAGAGAGCATGCGTAATAATAACTTCGTTCCGCGCGCATGCTCTCTGACCCCAAGACGTTCAGTTGCCTCGCTTATTAAAAAACTTTATCATGCTCGTCTCCCCAACAAGATCTTAACATTTCCCCTAGATGTAATTTGGGGGCATCACACCAACAACATCCCCGCGAGCTACGCCTTTTAGGATAGGATATGTATTTGTAACTTTGACTGTGCATTTCGGAGACTTCTTAATAATCCTGATATGTCAAAAGTCGGGTAGTAGTTTTTGTCCATTACTCATGACGTTTTCGTCATTATGTCATAATGAAGATGCAAAAGATTTTGTGAAAAACGTTTATTCAATAATTGAATGATAGTTTGTAGATTGATCGTTAAATTCATGTTTTCAGTAATTACCATATCATAATATTAATTTATTGGTTGGTAGTTTAATTTGATATTGTTATCTATACTAATCTATGACAAAAGGTTATTATTTTGTAGAAACATTTCTAAGCAAGCATTTCCAGGTACTTCAAAGCCCACTTAAGCGGTTCCCCGTTGCTTAAAAATCCATCATACATATCCACTGTTTATTACAAAAACATCATAAAACTGCATCATTTATCAAGTAACTAGAATTAAAAGCTAGCTATATATTCAAAGCTTCTTTAGTGAGCACTGTATTAAAAGTTGCTGTCCCTGTAGGCATCGTCTGTAATTGGGTTTTGATATCCACTCAAGGAGCCACTTCTTACTGAAATCTTTGTCACGCTTTGCTTGCTCTTACCACCCTTGGTCATTCCTATAACTCTTGCTGTTGAAAAACTAGGAGATCCTGCTGGAGCCAAGGCCAGTTGTTCATTATAAAGGGTGTTTTTAAAGCTCATTGGCTGCTTTTCATCCATACATACTACATCATCGATGCAGGCAATATCGCATAGCTTATTTGCTTCCTCTCCTGTCATCCTAAATTATAAGGAAAGAAAATTCAGAAAAGATTTTTAATATGACTAACTAAAATAGAAAAGATCAGAATAGAATAGAATAGAATAGAATAGAATAGAATAGGATAGGATAGGATAGGATAGGATAGGATAGGATAGGATAGGATAGGATAGGATAGGATAGGATAGGATAGGATAGGATAGGATAGGATAGGATAGGATAGGATAGGATAGGATAGGATAGGATAGGATAGAATAGAATAGAATAGAATAGGATAGGATAGGATAATATAGGATAGGATAGGATAGGATAGGATAGGATAGGATAGGATAGGATAGGAAAGGATAGGATAGGATAGGATAGGATAGGATAGGATAGGATAGGATAGGATAGGATAGGATAGGATAGCATAGGATAGGATAGAATAGAATAGAATAGAATAGAATAGGATAGGATAGGATAGGATAGGATAGGATAATATAGGATAGGATAGGATAGGATAGGATAGGAAAGGATAGGATAGGATAGGATAGGATAGGATAAGATAGGATAGGATAGGATAGGATAGGATAGGATAGGATAGGATAGCATAGCATAGCATAGAATAGAATAGAATAGAATAGAATAGAATAGAATAGAATAGAATAGAAGAGAATAGAATTGAATTGTATTTGAAATTACATCACAATACTTGTGTACGTAAACTAACATAGACGTAGGAAACATGCACTCAAATTACGTTTCTTAGCCTATCTTGTTTTATTTACTGTCACAATCTGCTCTTATCCATAAATTAAAAATGGTATCAAAACTATTACCACCACAATTTTAAAAGACTCTCTAATTTCCTTTGACTTATCAGTTTTTACTGCATATCAAGGATGATTCCAAAATATTCTGATTAAACTTAGCTAATGCTTACATCTTAGTAAAACGAAATCATTTGGTAAAATTCCAATTATTTCTTTCTGTTTGTTATCAGTTAAACTAGCGTTAAATGTGGACAAAAAGCGTTTTTGATAGTAAATAGGGCGTGGTCTAAAATTTTTTTGAATTGCCCCCCCCCAAACAAGCAGGTAACTGGCGCCGCTGCTGTATTGAAACATTTTTTGTGAAGGAAGCAAATGAAATTTAGAAAATTTATTCTTTGTTATCATATACCTCTTTACGTTTAATATAATATTATTACGCTTAATTATATACCTCATAGCCACGCATGTTGGTCTTTTCTTCTTTTAATACCTTTAAGCTAAGATTTGGTCACAAGAGCAGAATTTTCTGATTGGCTTTGATTCAGTAAATTACGCGCAACCACACAAAGGCCGGGCTGCTTTTTTAAATAAACCATTGGACTGTATGGGGTTCAGGTTGGGTTTTTATGTTTACTTAGCACCCACCATCGATGTTGATAGATTTGTTGATATCTTAAGTTTAATTCTCTGAATTTCTATCAAAATAACGTCATAAGTACGATTAATCCCAAGCATTTGTGATTGTAGAATTTGGTAATATGTCATAAAACCCCCTTTGTCTCAGGTTGCCTGATGCATTTTCTTGCATTTGCACTGGCGATTCTAAAGCTGTTGTAATTGTTATTACCTATCGTCTAAGGTAGTTTTAGGACACTGAGAAGCTATGTTTATCGGGGGGGGGGGGGGGGGGGGGGGGGCTGGTCCTCCCTCTTGATGTGACTACACTTCGGGTTCCTTACTTATTTATACCAAAAACGGCGACTCTTCTCACTCCAGATGAATGTTTGGTTATGTCTGTGAATTCAACCAAAGACCCTTCGATCTATTGTCCGCGACCCTTACCACTGAAAAATCATTACAAATAATTCACAATAGAAAGATTCAATTATCGAAAAAGTATTGATTAGAGAGAAGCAACTTACGAATTTCGCTTCTTCTTGTCCACCGTCTCTAAGTTAATGAAAGGTATGCTTTGTATTCGCCCAGACTTTCCTCTGTTGGGCCTTTTTACAGGCCTAAAATAGAAAGCATGAAATAGCAATGATAAAATTAAACTTGAAATCAACAGAAGACTTTTTTAGCATAGCAGGTAGATAAATCCATTTTTAACATGGTCAATCTCTTTAACAGTAAATAGGGCATTGTGCCAACAAATTTATCCGAAGTCTAAGAAAGTACATTAACAAAAACAAAGTTGCAATGATAATATCATTGGAAGCTCGACAGACATGGTTGTTACCAATTGATATTTAAAAATAATGATACAGTAGTACTAAAGTTAAAGGCTATATCTCCAGATCGCTCTTTAGGGATAGCCAGTTTAGATCAGAAGATTTAGGGAGTACTGTTTGAAAAAAAGATTAAGTGCGCACAAGATTCATGATAGTTTTGAGCGCAATAACTACATTACTAGCCAAAAATGTGACTTTGATTAACAACTAATACTAAACATGAACATCAAATATAAGATATCCTTCATTTCTGTCTACAATATATCCTTTCTTGGCTGTCTACAATAATGTTTTTACTGCAAACATTTTCCGATGGCCATAAATTCAAAAATTTATATTTCTAGAATATTTAGCGTTTTGGAGATTTATAAAAATACAAAAAGAGATGTATAGAGGGTAATTGTGAATGGGTTTACGTGTTGTCACTTTTTGTCACTTTTGTCAAAGTACAGTCAACCTGGCTCTTCTAATGATCGTTGAAAGTACAATTTGATCATCAATTCGATTAATGATTAATAGCACGTTTGGAAGAGTATAGAAATAATGCAAAGGAGAGTTTCTATCTTACGTAAGCTTCTATCTATCGTTTCTCTCTTTTTGAAAAATTAAACTCATTATGCTGTTCGTTGTGGTCCTCATGCTTAAGTTTCTGCCCTTTCCAACCAATGTTTCAATTGCTGCTAGGTTATCAATTTGCCACCTTTCTATTCTGAAAGTGATTTTATGGATAAACCCAACAATTAAGGAACCTTCGATTGAGATCAGGCACTGCGGAGAAGGGGCGGAGGTTATGGGGGGTTGTAGGGGGTAGGGGGGTTATGGGGGGTAGGGGGTTATGTGGGGGGCTACAGGCCCCACTTTTTGCCAGGAGCACTGCGCAGGCACTCTCTGTAAATTAAAACTACCACAATGATAGCTGGAGCCTGGAAGGGGCAGTTTGGTGGGCAATAACTGTCTGAAGTATGATGTCAAATCAAGGTTGTGGCACAAAACAAAATGATGGCACACTTTGGTAGGAGTTTCCAAACTCTGGTGTTCCTGTTGTAGTATCTGTCGTGTATATTAAGTTAGTTTTTGTCTCTATCTTTATGTAATTGTCTCGGGGGGTGGACAAGTACTTCGCTTCCCGTGGTATAATTTTTTAGTTATATAGAAGAACAATTTTGTATGTAGGATATGTAGGCTCGAATATAATTTGATGGCTCATTCGTTATAAGAGATTTATGTTATGGCCCTCTCCCAGCAATATAAGAGAAGGCTTTTAATCTTTCAAGTAACAAACCTTGCATAGAAGTAGAGTGCGACAATGAGAAGAATCAGAATTACGAGCACTGCTCCACTGCCAGACATCACTGCTATGCCTTCATTCGATTTTGTTAACCATTCCAAGGTGTCGGATCCCTTTCCTTTTGCTACGTCAGCAGTCGTAGTCGGTGAAACAATCACAGACGTAGACTGTGAGAATTCGGAGCTAGGGGTTGGGGATACAAAGTAATTCGAACTTTTAGGAGCAGTGGCAGTAGTCTTTTTGTTTGGTACTTCAGTTTCAGTGGTGGCTCTTTTTATGATTGATGATAAAGCTGTTGTACTTGGGTATATGTGTGTATTAAAGCCTTTGGTTGAGGATGTGATTGGGGTGCTAGCTGAAGTAATGTTGCCTGACGTCAATCTTGCAGAACTCTTTGTTGAAAGGCTAAGGACAGTCATCAGCTTCAAAGTGCTGGTTACAGGAATGAATTGGACAGTGCTGGTATCTTCAGCAAATAAAGAAGAGCTTTGACTATAACTAGTTTGTAATGTATATTGCGTTGCAGTCAAGATGTCGACATAACTTGCAGCAATTACTGTGTAAACGCGAGGAAAAGAACTTGACGACATTTTCGTGAGCTCTGTCGAAGGAAAATCGCCTATTCTACTTGACTTGGATAAGCTTGTCTCATTGCAATACCTCCCCGACCAAGAAGACATACATAGTTTCTCTCCACTTGTCAAGTTACATGTATAGTGGCCTGCTAAATCGTCTTTAGCGATGCAAAAAGCTTTACAATCTTTGCCATAATAATTCAGCATGCACTTCTTTTCTCCAGAAGATAGACACACAAAGTGGCCCCGTGCATCATCATCACTAGGCTTACAATACACCGTGCAATTTTCACCATACCAGTCTTGTAAACAAACTTTTTTGCCACTAGAACTACAGTTATAATGACCGGATCTGTTACTCTGCTGTGGCCAACAAAATGTTGAACATGTTTCTTCCCCTTTGTTATACCAACCAGAGTGACAAACTTTTTCCCCCAAACTCGTGCAGTTATAATGCAAGACGTCACTCTCAGCACAGTAACGAGTACAATTTGGTTGTATATACCAGTTTTTGGCACAAACACGTCCCCCATTACTATCGCAGAAGTAATGACCATACGTATCATTACGAGAATCACAATAAACTGTGCAGTTTGGAAGATTGAACCAATTTTTGTTGCAAACGCGTGAGCCATTTCTGTGACAAGTATAGTGCCCAAAGTCATCGTTTTGATTCTCGCAATACCTGTCGCAAGTTGGACCGTGCCAATTTCGATTACAAATTATTGTACCATTAGTGGAACAGGTGTAATGGCCACCAGAATCATTACGTGGCCTGCAGAAATTGGTACAGTTTGGAAAGTTGTACCAGTTTTTATTGCAAACTCGAGAGCCGTCAGTTGCACAATAGTAGTTTCCAATCAGACCAGATTCTTGTTTGCAAAACTTTGTGCAGTTTGGAAGAATATACCAGTTTTCTTTGCATACACGCTCGCCTTCTCTGGAGCAGTTGTAGTGTCCACTGATTTCGTCATCTTGTGGAACACATGAAACATTGCAGTATGGTTGATTGTACCAGCCGGGAATGCAAACACGTGATCCATTAGAAGAGCAATCATAGTGTCCGTTAATATCGTCGTTTTTTGGGACACAATAGACTGTACAGTTAGGCTCTGTATACCAACCTTCTCTACACTCTCGAGTCCCATTTGTCGTACAAATATAATGACCAAAATCATCATCCCGGGGAACACAATGATCTGTACAGTTTGGCGTATTGTACCAGCCGGGCATGCAAACACGTGATCCATTAGAAGAGCAACGATAGTGTCCGTTAATATCGTCGTTTTTTGGGACACAATAGACTGTACAGTTAGGCTCTGTATACCAACCTTCTCTACACTCTCGAGTTCCATTTGTCGTACAAATATAATGACCATAGTCATCATCACGGGGAACACAATGATCTGTACAGTTTGGCGTATTGTACCAGCCGGGCATGCAAACACGTGATCCATTAGAAGAGCAACGATAGTGTCCGTTAATATCGTCATTTTTTGGGACACAATAGACTGTACAGTTAGGCTCTGTATACCAACCTTCTCTACACTCTCGAGTCCCATTTGTCGTACAAATATAATGACCATAGTCATCATCACGGGGAACACAATGATCTGTACAGTTTGGCGTATTGTGCCAACCTGGCATGCAAACACGTGATCCATTCTCATCGCACTTATAATGGCCGTCAATTGTATCGTTCTTAGGCTCGCAGTACACATTGCATTCGGGCTTCTTAAACCAGTTAGTTCTACAAATCTTTTCTCCATCATTTCTGCAAGTAAAATGACCGTTTATATCATCATCTTGGGGAATACAATGCTTAGTACAATTTGGAGCCACAAACCAACCTGGTCTGCACACTCTGACGCCATTATTGTCGCAAGTATAATGACCAGTAATGCTATCGTTATTTTGCTTACAATATTTTGTGCAATTGGGGGCATTATAATAGTTTGGTAGACATACATGAGTTCCATTGTCTGCACAACTGTAATGCCCGTCAGTGTCATTTTTTAAACTACAATATTTGTCACATTTTGGGTGATTGTACCAGTTTTTGTGGCAAATACGTGTTCCGTTGTTAGAGCAAGAATAGTAACCATTTATAGAATCATTACTTGCTTTGCAATAAATGTCACATTTGGGTAATCTGTGCCAATTTGGACGGCACAAATGTTGACCTGATGAGTCGCATGTGTAGTGACCATTCACGTCATCATCTTGTGCTTCACAAAACGTCTTGCACATAGGTAAATTGTACCATTTAGGCCGGCAGATGCGATCTCCTCCACTATCGCATGTGTAATGCCCACTCGTGTCATCATCCTGAGGAGCGCAGTATTTCAGACAATTTGGTAATTGGTACCAGTTGCTTCGACATACACGGTTCCCAGTTGCGTCGCAAGTGTAGTGGCCTGTGCTGTCATCCGCAGGCTTGCAATACGTGCTACATGTATTATCGTAATAATATTGAAGACACGAAGCTTGAACAGTGAAACTGAGTGTTGACTTTGAGCTAGGTCTTCTTCCTTGGGACATTCGTGTGTACTTCAAGACTTGACCATTAAAACCAGGTACGAACGCCTCCCCGTAAGCATGATCATCAACATGGTCCCGGGAGCTAAAGCTGTCGTAATCCATAATCTTCATGAAGAATCCCATACCCTGTAACAAAGTTAAATATATTAACAGAAAGAATGGATAAATCTAACTTGGGAGCAGCATGCAGTAGCATATCGTGGACTTTTGAAAGGATGCAATTTTCCATAAAGATGATACAAACAAGCCAGAATAAATCCAGGAAGGTTTGTTTGCGTTATAAGGACCCAGGGAGGTTTGAGGTACAGGCCCGGAAAATTGACAAACAATTCTGTTTTTGATGAGCTTTTCAACATCTTTAGGCACTTTTCCTGTACTCAAAACATGTATTACACTCAGTTAACAAAAAAGGCAAGAATATCCTTACACAAGCATGTCAATATCCTTGTGCTGTGTTACTTTCAGCAAATCTAAACGTGGGAATAAGATTGCGTTTTCCGCTTTCTCCCCAGTACAGTTTTTCTAACTTTGACAATATGATCAGAAAGCCCAATGACGTGTTGAATGTGTATATGCTTTATATACTTGTGCTTCAGACAAAATTTGGAGGGGAGAGGCAAAGCACTTAAATGCGCATCTCATGCCTCCGCTTCTGGTTGCGTATATAAACATGTAAATTGCTTGACCAAAAAGGGCCCTAATTACAAAGGTCACACATCAATGTTGAACATCGTTTGGAAACGTAGCAGATATTCTGCTTGTCTGGAGTATTATGTGAATTTCAATGCAAGCATTTTAAAAAATCCATAGACAACTAATTTGCATCCCATGTATCCCCGTTTTATACATTGTAATGGATCAGAAGGTTCCACGGTTCTAATTTCAGAAAATTTCATACAATTCTGAAAAGCTCCCCCTTCTGTCATTCCTAAATACTTCGAGATGCTCAGAATACACATAATTAATTGATGTAGTAGACAAACTTAAATATACTAGTGAGCTCTTACCGAATATGTGTCGAAGTTGAGGACAATGTCTCTGTTTATACCAGTCGAAATTCGCTCAAAATCGATCGTAGTCCCGCTAAAGGACGACGTCTTTTTGTAATACATACAGCTGCTAAAAGAACTCGGCAGAGGAGGAAATCCTTTGACACAGATTTCAAATTCATTTTCACATGCGCCACCAAATAGGCCATCACAGCTGCTCCCTTCCCAGAGCTTGTCATTTGTATTGACAAACTTTTTCAGCCGAAGTGTCACCTTTGCTTTACCATTCACCAAACCCTGGAAATATAAGAAAAAAACCAATTCAAATATAAATACTAAGATTAGTGTATAGGATAATTTGATGATGACGTCACACCTGTGGCTAGTGGTAAACGGATACTGCTATAAATGGTTGCGCCAGAAACTTCTATCTCTTTGTTGAGATGACAAGAAGAAGCATCAAGGCTGATGTGGGACCTCCCTTAGAAACCCCCTTAACTTTTATTCTATTATTAGTATTTCCATGTAACTTAGGCAGAACCCCCGGCAGAGGGAGGGTGGAAGGAAGTGAGAGAGAGTTGGAAAAGAAGCGAGGATGGAGAGGACGAAAAGTTGATTGTATTCTAGAGGAAGGGGAATTTATTTGCTGTCATCCTTTTGTTAGAGCTTTATGTCCTAACCTTGTAGAAGTTGAATTATTTCTTTGAGTAAAACCTATGCGAACAAACGCGTCTTTAGAAATTTGTTAAAATCAACAAGAACTCGTTTAACCAGGCTAATACCAACATTATGTCTCACCAGATTGATCCCACATCAGGACCCTCCTTATCATTTCAATGGCCGTAACTTTAATAATATAATAATGACATCACAAGTGTGGTAAACGGATACTGTTGAAAATAGTAACGCCAGAGACTTCTATCTCTTTGCTGAAATGACGCGAAGAAGCATCAAGGCTAACATAATGTCTTGCAGGATTGATCCCACCTCAGGATCCTCTATATCTTTTCAATGGCAACGTCACTTTAATATTTCCAATCTGAATTGCATTAGCACCATATTAATAATATACAGTTTATTTGCTTCACCCTCATCACAATACATGTCCACTCAAAAGCTGGTGCTGCATAGGTAGGCATGTACCCCTTTGATATGTTCATGTAACATCTAAATTCACTAAATAGAACGATGATCTAGAATGTTAAAGAAGTAGCTGGTAAGTTACTACATACATGAAGTATTTCCAAGAAGATCAGCACATTCAGTATCTTGCAAGACATGTCTGTTGTCGCTACTTCCAGCAAAGCAGTTGACTATCTTCTTCTGAAATTATCGCCACGTCATCCAGCCTAGCAAAATAAACAGAAATATAACAATATCAATTTTTGCATGGTACAGAATCCCTTGCAAACTCACATATAAATTGGCTCTTTTGAGCGGAGCCTGCAGGTTCAGGCTTCTTAAAAGTCTTTCAATGTTGTTCTTTCTGTGGGTGGATCTTTTGGGAATCCATCTGAGGCTGCACCCGTTTGGCGTTAAAGGAATGCTGCCTTTTACAAGATTTTAAAACCTGCTATTTGCTTTAATAAATAGATATGAAAAATTTTTATAGGCCCTTACTCAATGCCTAAAATATACGAATAGCTATGTTTTGCCAAAGTGGGTGCAAATCAGCCCCCATAACTCCCTTTGCAATGCTACTGTGTTAGTAGCCTAGGGGTAGAATATAAGTTACCTTTGCAGCTTCCATAGTGTCTTCTCGGCGAACCAGTCAGGTTTAGCAAGCGGATATAAATAGGAAAACGCAGCCAATTGACGGTTCAATAAATAAAGTCAAACAAACTTACTTGGTTCTCTCCTGGACGTTCTTCCTTACAAGTTGATGCATCGACTGTTTTAGGGTTATTGTATTTCGCCAACTGTGGCTGCTTCTAGACTCACAAATGGTGTTGCGTCACAGCACAGCATACATCAAATCCTGACTCCCTTGTACTGCTAGGCTGAAACAAAATTGAGACAATTGTTCATCTTCTGGTGGATTCCGCTCTTTATTCATACACGATTGAAACATTTGGAGTTGGCTTTCAACTGTCATAACGTCGACGTATTAGCTTCATCCCGAAAGGACCCAATTTTAAAGCTCTACTTTAAAACAACACATGTTTGGATCTACTAGAAGAATTAAACTTTTTGATAGATCTTTAGATGGATTCAGAGTTTACTGAAAAAATGAAACTTGAATTTATAGTCTAGATTATAGAATGGGTCGCAATTTTCACTCTCTATATGTTATTTTAAGCAGCACGAGTCGATCAAAGTCCCGTGTTAAGCGAATAGAGAAAGGCATCAAAGTGAATGACGATTTTAAAGGAACTCGTCATAAAGAGTGTTCTACAATGCGCAAGGCTTTGTGGATGTGTCTAAATCTATCGAAAAAGCCCGAGCAAATTTTGTTCAACGGGTTCACTATTTCAAATCCAAAATACGTAAAACAAGAATATAAAGGGCATTAATCTTTTATAATAATCACGTGTCCGTCAACAATAGGTGTCCATTCGAGAGGCGCTCTTTAACAATTGGTGACTTTTTTAGAGTTTCAAATCATAACCTAGAGATCCTATCAAATAAACTTTTATGGAGTTGATTTTTTTGTCGAAATCATTAAAACAAGGAAAATTGTCTTTTCCTCCTTCTTTACCGTCTTCTCCCTTTGTTACTTCAAAACTATTATAGGTCTATTATGAGTGACCTAAGCCGCAAGAACGAGTAAGAAAAGCCAAATTTGCAATCTGCAAGCGTAGTGAGCCAATATTTACCGAAAGACAAAAAGCGCATCTAATGGGAAGCCGCAATTCGCGGAAAACCCATTGCCAAACCTGTAGCATGGGCAAATTTAACAATGTTAAAAAAAGATATTTAGAAATCAATTGCTTTGCATAAAAGTGGGGGCGGGGCAATGAACTTAGGGCTCCCTACATTGAAGGCCTTGCGTAGGCCACACGTAGAAATAGGTTCGGGGCCGTCAAGCTTTTAACCTACGCCTAATGTTAGCCTTTGCTTCAGACCTCTACTTTCATTTAGGGGTCTGGAACACAGCAGAGTCAGGAAAACATTACGGTCGCACGAAACCGGAGGAAAGTCCACGAAAAACATCAGAAGCTCCTATGACACACCCAAGCCACGTCCACTTTCTATTGTTTTGTGAGGAAGGTTTGCCTTCTGGGATGTTTTTGTCTGGAGGAAGGTTAACAACTTTTCTGGACTCTGGAGCACAGGTTAACTATAATAGGCAAAAGGCCCCCAAAACTGAACTATCAAGTTTTGACCACCAGCATTTATCCCCAGCCTTTTGTCATGATCCGTTTATGTAAACATCACAATGGAAATCACTTTCTCTGCACTACTCCAGAAACATTAAGGAAATCACCTGTTTGTCAAAGGATATAAGGTCCTATGCTTTATTCCGCAATATGTTGCCACTTGGCTTTAGGCCCCTTTCACCTCCTTTACGTTGTTTGATTTTGTAATCATTTCGCAGCTTTAGAGAAAAAGTCATGGCAAAATTCATTTGAATGGACAGGGTCAATAAGTATACCAAAACCTGCCCTGAGGTAAAATAGGCACTAACGCACCATCGCGTCGTCTTTCATTGCTAGACAAACACCCTACAACTGAAATATTTTGTTTGATCTTTATTAGGACTTTCATTAAACTCTCCAAAGAGAGTAGTTTGACAAGAAAAAGAGGAAAAGTTAGAAACAAGTACCAGCGCTCTGATAAGCCTGCACTCGAAGGGGACAACGGGGGCAAAGCGCCACGAAAAAGGCAAAACAGTGTTTTTGCCTCTGCTGCCTGGCGTAGGCATCCTTGCCAGTGCTTCATCTATTATCCTTTTTCGCTTCAAGCAAGATCTTTCTAACTCTCTCTTTCTCTCTACCCAAAAGGGAAATGCTCTTAACTCTCCCAGACCAATAACGGGAGAGTCGTGTTGATGTTTCTCAAAAACCTTAAAAACCGCAATTGGGGTGCCGCCTGACAGTGCCTGAAACTTCGTACGGGTACGTATGGGGTACGTACGGGTGCAATTGGGGTACGTATAAAATCGATTGATCAGTCATATAAACAGAAAACTTAAAAAAGTTTGTTATTGTCACTTCACAGTATCTTTCGTCAAAAAACCTACTTCTGCTTTTCACCATGTTGTTTGGTTATGCTTTCCGAACGAATACTTCTTGTCATTATCAAAGCCTGAAAAATCAGCCACCAAACCCAGTAATTTCAACTCTGGTGCATGCTATCTCAACCTTAGTATTAAAAACATTGTGCTCATTGAAAAGCTTTTGAAGCCTTGTCTCAGTTGAGTATAATTGCGGAGTTAGTACCTCTTTAATCTTTGCTTTTCCTACCGGTTTGTTCATTTGATCAACTAGAAGAAAACTAGAAGTAAAATTTGGATTCTCCTTGCATTTTCAGGCTACAGAATCAGCTTTGACAGCCAAATAAAGAATTTTTCAGTATCCCGAGTTTACGTATCTTCATGGTTGGAAAATCTTTAGCCAAAGTAACCATTACAGGTGAGAAAAACCTACTGTTTATTGATTTGTTTCTGAAATCAGATCAACCTGTATCCGAATATAATCGTACAGGTATAGGCTGCAGAAAATTTCCGATAAATAACCTTTTCATATGCACATACATATTTAAAAATGGTGTCTCGAAATCTAATATCAGGGTTCTAGCTTTTCTTGCTTTTTCCTACATGAACAAAAATGGACCCATTTTTGCATTCAGGTAGAAATCAGACTTTTAATTGACGCGCAGTATGTAAGGCAGCATTATAAACGTTTGCAATATGGCAATCATGTCATACTAACGAAGACTCAAACAATCGTCTCCAATTATATCTAAAGAAGCTCAAACAACCCTAAAATCTTTAAAGAAATTACCTTCATTTGTTCTTGCTCATTTACTGCTTTTATTCGAGCAAATCTCACCACGTTAAAAACAGACTGTCGATCTCTTTCAACATGTCATTCAAACTGAATTCTGGGGTACTTATCAAACAGTGTGTCCCGTGAGGACTATGATAATCCTTGAATGGACGAATGCAGAGTCATCGAAAACCAGTATGGCACTTGAATGGGCTATAATGCGACATGGAAGAATGGGCTATAATGTATTTCCTCTTCCATGCGACGTTTATGCTCATTCTTTCGGGCTAGTTTTAAATCAAAATATAGATGCTAAAATGGCACTTATTCCAATAACTTTCAACATCTTCATACAAACATACATCCACACTAACAAGGGGTGGCGTCCCACAGTTAGGCAACTTCTAGAAGCCACACACACACACACACACACACAAGCATACCCAATATCAACAATTGTGTTAATAGTTCTCTGTTGTGTATACGAAATCATTCAAACTATTCAACCAACTCAAAAAAATGATATAAAATTACCAATTCACGAAAAGTTTATAACATATTAGAAATTGCCAACTGATAATTCGTCCAGCCATGCATATACCCGCTTGTACAGGGGGCTGACCACCCCCCCCCCCCCTCCAAATCTTCTCTGAATATCAACGAGGTGGGCTTAGTACACCGAGCCCTTATCAAAAGAATCACTGATACTGACCATACAATAGAAGCATATTTGAAAAGATAATATTTGAAATCATTCGGGGGCTAAAGCCGCCGTAGGCCTCCTTGCCTCTGTGGTGTTTTTCTATGTTGAATAAACCATTAAAGAATCTTCGTGCATATGAAATTTTTCACCTTGTCATAAAAACTAAAAAGATATTGCTCATGCACGGAAAATCTATACCATAGTAAAGGGTTGCCATCATGAAATTCGTCCAAACAAACCACTGATGGCCATCTACAATAACATGCCACCATGTCATAGCGATTCAAATGATAGAGCAATTTAAACTCAACTAGTTGTCTCCTAACAAGCAAAAAATATCATAGAACTGTTCATTAATATTTGAACATATAATAAGTTTGGAAGGCAGTGGTGGCGCCAGGGGAGGGCTAGGGGGGCTACAGCCCCTCCGTCGGAAGCATCTAGCCCCCCATCGGAGGAAATTTTAGGTTATTGTCGGAGCAAATTTGACGAAATAACGTACGAAAACTGCTTATTTTATTCATTTTAGCCCCCCCTGTCGGAAGCTCCAGCCCCTCTATCGGAAGATTTCTGGCGCCACTCCTGGTTGAAGGGGCTATTTTTCAGTGCTTTAATGTTTGCACGTTTAACGCAAGATTTTCTCTATGGTTTTTTATTTTTCTTCAATGCAGTTACCGGAAATTGCTTTGTTGAATTCTTTTCTTTCATAGGCGTTAGATTTTTTGCTTTTCTTCCAGTTTCTGTTTGCAACTTTCGTGAGCTATCAATCTCGAAAATTTTATTCAGTGTTTTAAGTTCTAATACTAAGCTGACAAAAATATTTCAATTTGATAGTGTCTCTAAATAGTGCACATAGATTTTTGTTCCTCGTTACAAAGTTTTGACGCAAATTTTTTCCTTAGTTGAAATTTGACCATGGTTTTGCTATGACTTGCTGCCCAGTTTTTGCCCAAAGGTTAGCGTCTTTTAGCATTCAAATTTCCATAAACGTGTGTCAATGGCTTACAAAATGCAAAGTTTAAAACATTTGAATGATGGAATATCAAAGCTTGAAAAGTCTGGACGAGGGGCAATTCACTCTTGCAAATAGCGTACGAGAGTTTCTCTAAAACAAAAGGATTTTCAGCGATTTTCAGACAAAACAATAGAAATTTCACAAAAGGTGTACAAGATTTTCAAAGAATGATTTGCCCCTCGAGTCTGGATCTTACAAAGTTACAGATTTCAAACGACATCAAATATTAATGGCTCCAAAAACCTGATCTGTGGCTGTGGAAATTCAAAGATTTTCGTCTGTTTCGTTGGTTTTCTTGTCTCTACGTGACCCAAAAAGCCTTTATGAGACATCTGAATATCTCGTTGTACGCCACTTTTTCTTCTTCAACAGTCAAATTTTTCGTCAATGTGCTAAGAAGTCTTTTCTTTCCCCGTCGCTTCAACCGATTCTTATTTTTATCCACTGCTTGTGCATGTAGCAAAATAAACCAAAAGCAAATTCCTATGCAAGATCACCTACAACCCAACAGCGTCGTAGCTAGCTCGCTGTTCAAAAAAGGTTGAGTGAAGTTTAGTGAAAAGTTTAGTCACGTTTTGCCACCCTCGCTAAACTTCACTAAACTTGACTAAACAAAAGTTGAGTGAAATATATGGCAAAATATTTAGTCGTTTTGCCAGGGCTTTAATAGCAGACAAGGTTTAATTCCAGATGCAAATTCCTTTTGATGTATGGGCATAACATTAATTTTGACACAACAAGGAGTTATTCGGCAGTTCCCATGAATGAAATGGTCATGCCAAATGTAATTTAGCTACTCTTTTGCTAACTACAACACCTGTAGATTTTTTTATTGAATTTGAATTGAATTGACCTCCTATTGAAAGGGATCTCTTTTTTTATTAGCTCAATATCAAAATCAACTTTTTGCTTACCTGGCACTCAAAAAGTCATCTCGGCCATTGTGCTTTCCGATGGGTTGAAATTTTTCACTTGATGGAAAAGCTTTGACCTGCCATTTACTATGTAACAGCCTTCTCAAGATATTTTCATACTTATTCTCAGAGGCATAGCTAGTGCGGGGAAAGAGGGTGTGGCACCCTCAACTTTTCATGAGTTGGTTGGTAAATCTTCAGTTGGTCAACAATTCCTTAGTGTGTAACGGAAGTAACGTCATGCTACCCCATTTCTTATTCTAGATAAACTATTAATTCACTGCTTTGCTTTCTTATTTTCTTCTACAGTAGAACGACTTCCTTCTTATCTCATCAAAATTTCAAATATCACTTTTCAAGAGTGTGAGCATAGCATTGGTGTATCGCCATCTCATTTCGCAGCTCTCTATCTAGGCCATCGAACAGAAATCATCAACCTTTCTTCAGGACAGGACTTGTTTTTTTAACTACCATCACTTGAAAATCCCTTTAGAACTTTCAACCTTTGACATTTTAATTGTTTTCTTTGCAAAAGACTGTCTGAAATCCTAAAGGTAACGAGCTGCTAAACTTTAATAGAAACCAGCTATGAATGAATGGATTTCTTGACTATAAAGTTAATCATCTGGTCAAGCAAACAGACCACTTTGGCTTTGGCTGGGGCTAATATTTTCAATGACCCAGGTCCTTGGACAGGATCAGAGATATGTAATCAATAGGATAAAAGCAGCATAAGAACAGCAGCAGCTACTTCGAGGGGAGTGATAGAGAAGTTGTACCCAAGGGCCCAGGGGCGGATCCAGAGCTAATTTGAAGGAGGGGCAGTTGGTAGTGGGGGCGCTGAAAAATTTTTAGAAATTGATGACGAGTGTACGCTGTATTTACTTTGTAAGGACATTTTTCAAAATAATTGTTGTATACTTTGAGGAAATCCTTGAAGTAATTCAACCTGGAAGTCTCAGAACTTTTCACGTGATTCTCATTCTTCAAAAAGGGCACACAATTTCCAAAAAGGGGCGCCAGACTTGCTTCGCCTCAGCAAGGGAGGGGCAACTGCCCCTAGTTGCCCCCTCCTAAATCCGCCACTGCAAGGGCCCAAGGTTGCCAAGTCGCACGGTTTGGCCGTGAGAGTCACGGATATTCACCTCTTCTCGCAGTCTCACGACGGGAGTTACTTTTCTCACGGATTTCTTCCTGGGCCTCATTCTTCTTTCAATTCAGATCAAACGCCAATTCAGATCAGTGGTTGCTGAACACATTCCATTCCATTACATCGTTTATGACAATCACTTGCCAGACCTGTTGCACGAATGACTGTCAAACGCGTTAATGTATCAGTATTATACATTTTACATTATTATTGCTCATAGCTTCGATTGTCATTGGCGGATCTAAGCAACAATGATTGGGGGGGGGGGGGGGGTGTTAGACGCTAATTTTGGTGCCACACGCTTCAGGTCACTAGTAAATTATGGAAACGCCCATTTTTAAAATTCCGTTTTTAACTTTAAGGTAAAGACGATAATAAGCAGTGGCGTAGCCAGGTTTGGAAGATTGGAGGGGCAAACAGGAGAAAATTTTTGCTGACCACACCCTTAAGAATTTAGGAAAACATCCCATTTTGCAAAAGCGTTTGGAAAAGCTATGGTTTTTTACGTGGCAATTTCGTTTTATACAACGTCATATCTGGCTTTTTGTGGCTGACCCCATTCTACAACTGCCTATTTCATTGACAATTCATCTAACGCTTACATTCTGAATTGAGTAAGGCGAGGAAGCACTACGTGAGTAAGGCGAGGAGCGAAGGGAGCAGAAAATTTTTGTGACGACGCCTTTCAGATTAGCTTGAAATACATTTCATAATATTTCTTACAGCCATTTGCAGTCTATAAAAACGTTTTAATATTGTCTGAAATATAAAGTCCCCCTTTAAGGTACTAATTCTATTGCAGATTTGTACTTTTCTCAGACACCGACTTTCTGAGCGGCCGCTCCCCTTGCCTCCCTCCGCTACGCTACTGATAAGGAGATAAATACTGATATTAAGGAGATAAATAAAGTAAAATCTTGACGTTGATTTGTTACTGCTGACTACCAAAAAAGGTTTTTATCGAATGGAACCAAATTTACCGAAGGAGACAGAAATAGTGGGGGGGAGTGTAGCACCCCCTACAACCCCCGCTAAGTCTGTCCCTGTCGATTGTATATTCTTACGTTGAAAAGCCTCTGTGTTTTTCTTGAATGTTTTAAATTTGAAATAAACAAATGTTTAGGCATTCTGCTCTTTGAGCACTCTAAATCTACTGAAATTCGGAATTCTTTTGCCCCCATCCCTGGATTCCAGTTCTATTGTTCACTAGCTGCGCTCTTGAAATCTCACAGGTATTGTTTTCCAAAACTTGGCAACCTTGAGGAACGCGGATCTTAATTCAGATTGAGGGGGCTAAACCGTTTAGGGAAAGGGGGGCTAAAGATGCTAGAAATTAAGAGCAGGGCGACCTTTTGTATGGTTTTAAGTACATTCTCGAAATTATTTGGGGGCTATAGTCCCCTCAGCCCCCTGCTTCCGCGGTCAGCCCTAGTGGTACCATCGTTCCCAGGGGTGGCACCTGGTTCCAAATTTCGGAAAAATTGTAGAACCTGGTACCAAAAGCATTGGTACCAGTACCCTGACTATGGAAGTTGGTACCAACAATAGTTTTGTCAATAGATGTTTTTTTGGAATTCCTAGAACAGGTTTTAACAGTACATACAAATGCAGCGACAGGGTGGGCTCTATAAATTTATACGCATTTAATATTCTATTAGATACATTCATCTTCCTTACTCTCTCGTCTCTCTCCTTTCTTTCTGAAAAATTTGTTTTATTCAAAGTGAGCAATTAGTGCAGTGTTAAGTGTCTATAACGCCCTTTCCACGACTCAATGTATGTAGTCTTCATCAACAGGGTCAAGCTTGTTAAATTATTTGACTCCTTATTGAGTTTCAAAAAACAAGCTTAAACCTGTGGGATCTTTTCAAAATTAGACCCTTTCTGCCATCAATTGTTCAAGATAAAGAAAAAAGATAAAAAGAACAATTTGTTCTTTCTTATCTTTATTCATTATCTTTCATCTATATAATGTTTTATTCATGTCTTTCAATCAGTATGAATTACAGCATAGGGACAAACCCACAATCTCTTGATCCCGTCACAAAGTTACAGAAAAGAGCTATGCGAGCTATTTCATTTCAGCCTTATATGTCTCATGAAAATTCTCTGAAATTTAAGAATAGTGCTACACAGCTTTTTTTGTTTTGTTTTGTTTTCTTTTTTGGAAAGCATTTTCCTGCTATATGTTTTGAAATAAGAAGTGGCTGGCCTGGCCTTGTGTCGCTTAAGAATAATTCAAGAATAATCGTAGGCTCTATATAAAAAATTTAGAACATCGAGACTCAGCGAAAATAAGGTAATATTATAAAAGGGGTGCGTGCATCCTTATATTTTTGCTTTCTTGCTTGTTTTGAAATGTTTTTTCTGCTTTTGTGAAGAAAAGTTTCTTGTGTATCAGTTTTTGAAATTTACAAATATCTGAATTGGCCAAAGGGGCTTGCAAAATTTGATCAAGATGGTGAAACCAATGAAAGGTTTCGGGGTTTGTCCCCAGGAAAATTTTAGTTGTAAGAGTTGAAATCTCTGGTTGTTGATATTTACACCTTCTGTTGTTTTGTTTGGTGCTCTGGTTCTCCAAACTTGGACGCAATAAGCATTTTGAAAGTGGGGACGGGCACTCCCGTGAGATAGTAGTCACTCTATATCTGTTTCGGACAAGATGTGGTGACGTACCCCTGTTCCCCCCCCCCCCCCCGAGTCCTACGTCTATGGACAATGGGCCCCCACTTGGCGTCGTCTTGTCGCTGAAAAGACATGTTTACATTGTTTACATTTCATTGGATCCCCTATTTAAAGTGCCTCGTTCCCGTATGTCCGTTTGTCTCAAATGGTTTCCAAAGTTCAAGGAGCAGTCATCGAGAATGGCGTCTCTGAGAAGTTGCGGGAGGGTCATCCCATGGAAGAATGCAATAGGAGTGCAGAGAGGTTGCACCGTTCTTCCTAAGATTGAACAGCGTAGAGATAAAAGCGATGGTATTATTAAAAGTAATGTCTTTAACGGGTTCAAAGGAACAGTGGGGAATACGCCGCTCATTAAGCTGGAGAAACTCAGTGCTGAAACTGGCTGCAATATTATGGCCAAGGCAGAATATCTGAACCCAGGTGGCTCAGTGAAAGACAGAGCTGCTTTGTATTTGATAAAGGACGCTGAAGAAAAAGCCCTAGTTGGTCCAGGAGGTACAATCGTCGAAGGGACTGCAGGGAACACTGGCATAGGATTAGCACACATGTGCCTTGCTTTGGGTTACAAATGTGTCATTTTCATTCCTGACGACCAATCTCAAGAAAAAATTGATGCCCTTGAAGTTCTTGGTGCTGATGTCAGACCTGTTCCACGTGCCCCATTTGATGATCCACGAAATTTTAACAAGCTAGCTATGGCATATGCTGAGGCAACAGATAATGCAGCCTGGACCAATCAGTTTGATAACAGAGCCAACAGAAGGGCACATTATGAAACAACTGGTCCAGAAATATGGGAACAAACAAATGGCAAAGTGGATGCTGTTGTATTTGGTACTGGTACTGGTGGAACATTAGCAGGTTCTGGTATGTTTCTGAAAGAGAGGAACCCAGATATAAAAGTAGTTTGTGCTGATCCACAAGGAAGTGTGTTATACTCCTATTTTACTACTGGGAAAATTGAGAGGACCGGTTCTGGCTCAATTACAGAAGGGATTGGACAAGGTAGGGTGACTAACAATGTTGAAGGTGCACCAATAGACTTTGCCTTGCACATGGAAGATACAAAATCAGTTAAAATGACATTTGAGCTTCTGCACAATGAAGGATTCTTTGTTGGTGCGTCATCTGGCCTAAATGTTGCTGCTGCTGTAGATCTTGCCAAGGAGCTTGGTCCAGGCCACACTATTGTTACCTGTCTTTGTGACACTGGACAAAGATACTTTACTCGCTTGTTCAGTAAGAAATGGCTTGAATCCAAAGGACTTTTAGATTGCATTCCTGAGGATTATAGAATATCTTTGACAGAATAAAAGAAGGAAATGAGCAAATATGATTTACAAAGTTTATAGTTTTTAAGAAATAAAGGAAAATTATTCAAGACTTTAGAAGCTCATATTGGGCCAAGTAATTGTTTTTAATTACATGCTTTATACCTGGGACTAGCAAGCAATTTATTTGGGTAGATAGATGTTTCTTTGTTTTGGGTATATATATATATATATCCTCACATCATGTAACTCACTATATGTAACTCACATCTCCTGAATAGTGAGTAATTCACCAAACAGGCTTGTAGAAATAAAACCTATAGTTTTATTTTCTCCAACTCTGTGCTATATTACTCTCTACGTGCAAATGTATTGAGCACTGTGCTACAGAACTATCAACAGACCAATTTCTATACATATATATATATAAATATATATAAATATATATTAATGTTTTTAAAGTTGTCACAGAAACAAGACAAACAGTCTTGTGCTTGCAGTCTAAGGCACAGAAATGTTTCCTTATTTTCTCCCATATTAATTTTCAACATCACTGTCAGAAATTGATATTAAAAACAACAAAACCTGACCTATTACATTCTGTACAATCCATAGTGGAATAGGTCGGTCTGGTTGTAGCGCTTTATAGCATGAATCTTTAAAAATTCATATCTGAGCACTTACCATGGCACAATCCCATTGTGACAAGGGAAATTGTATTGATGCAAAATATATGATCTGGTAAAACCCATACTAAGTTGGCTGTAAGCGGAGTTCCCAATGGCATGCCATGGTTTACAAAGACCTAACCAAAACCTAAACAAAAATAAATGAGACAAAATTCTTTTTTATGCACAAAGAAATTATTTAACATTTTCTCCACAATCTCGATGCTGACATGAGCTTCCTATATCTACCAATGTCTCTCTGTTGGTATTAGAATAAACTCAAAGTAGCTCAAAGTACAATTTTTTTAAAAATATTGTATAATATTTTTATCACTCAAGAAAATCTTACTAATCTAAGGACAGTCCTGTTAATTTCGTGAACATTGAGAATAACAGCAAAGTATAAAATTAACGTCTCATCTTCAAGGTTTGGCTCCTCTTCAAATTTGTCCCAAGGACTGCAAAATCTCATTGGTGTACCTAGTCATGTCTATATATCAGGGCCTAAAATAAGAAATTTTTACAGATCCACACTTTTTATAAAAATTGGGCGTGGTACTTTGCTGGGATTGGCCCAAAAGGCGTAGCAAATATAGAAACTGCCATCATAGTGCAAATAGCATGTCCTCATTGGGCAAATTCTTTAATGAATGAAGTATAAGTAGCAAAAGCTGATTCTTTGCAATATATGGATTGGGTTAATAAGAAAATTAGCTACATATAGCTATGTCTTAATATGTGAGCAAAAAGTTATCGAAAGGAAACTCTTTAACATGGTTTGTTCGGATCTCTGTCAAAGTTATTTTTTATTTCCTTTCACCTTCAAAAACTCCCTTAAATCAGCCTTACTTGCCAGACTTTGATGTTTTTTGGTTTTTGGGAGCCATATCTTTGCAGCTTTTCTCGGAACTCGAAACTTGCGAGGTCAAGCATATTCCATTGCAATATTTATCTATTTATTAAGTTTTTCTGGAGCTATGCTGCTTTCCCCACCTGCCTCTATCTTGTTGTAGGTGGGAATCAGCATCTCTACATCGATAGGATTAGGGTTTGCTGCGAGAATCCGAGCCATTGGCTCGTCTGGTAAAATTCCTCTGAGAACAAGTCTCAGATCTCTGTGATCTTAGTCGTTTATTTCTCAAAATTTGATGCATGATTGAATGAAATATTTTGGCAGTGACAAAAGCTGGGTAAAGCTTTCTCAAGTCTCTTTTACTTATCGAAAGTTCGTAACTGCATTCAGCTCATCAAATTCCTTGCCATCAAATCTGTTCTTCAAAAAGTTTTGATACTATAAACGAAAACCTCGTTACAGATGGCAAATAAACTCTTCTCTCATTGATGTACAAATTGTGCTTGTTTCTTCTTATTCTCTTTTCGCCCAGCTTGGAAGCTTGACCTCTACCCCCCTTGTTTGTAATGCAGAAACCACGCGTGGCCAGAGTTGCAATTTGGCCTTTTTGACAACCCAGTGTACTCATTCTTTATAAACAAAAAGGCAATTTAGATTCATGGTTTGATGGCCAAATTTCTCCATTTTGGCAGTTTCTCAAAACCCCTTGGCCGCCACAAATTGATTTGGCCGAAGAAGCAAAATTTGGCTGAAGTCTGGCCGCATGTTTCAAAAAACAACGAAAATGGAAAGGAAACAAACATTTTTGCACAGATAATATTCAGAACTTTTTAAAATAATTTCAAAATTGCCAATGATGAATGATGAAACAAAGTAAAAGATAACAGACAATTTTTGATAAAAGCAAGTGAAAACTTTTGTAACCTACAAAGCAAATTTTGATTACGATATCACTCCCAATAATTAGCAAAAATTTAGCTTTTTTGTATACTGCGTTTAGCTGGCTGCATTTGGCTGCCAACTACAAAATATGTGGCTGCCAACCATTCAAAACAACTGACAAAATCCTGAAGGTGGAAAGTCACAATTTACCCCTAAATGAAACCACAGATGCTGGTGTAAAGTATTTCCATTTGGTAACGATAGACAGTGGATAAATGGAAACAACGATTCTTTTAAATAATATCAGAATTATGCTAGAGTTATGCTAGATTCCAAATTATGCTAGATTTATGCTAAATGACGATTTTTGGCCATTATTATGCTAATATTACGCTAGATCAGGTCACACTGGCACCTACCCATAATGGAGTGGCTGGAACGGGACTAAGAGGCTTGCCTCTAAATCTTTTTACGGCCACGCCCTTTGAAACACCGGAAAACACTCCTTTCAGAAAATATTCGCTTCTATCTGTCCTTATTCATGAACATAACGATTTAGAGAAGATTTCAATTAACATAAAATTACATAACCGAGTTAGATAAAATACAAATTTATCTTTGACCACACAGAATAAAGCACCATCAAAAAGAACAAAAACGTGTTCCCAGCAGAACTGCTACTAATGCGTTCGTTAGCTTAAAATTTTCAAAACATTTTCTAACCTATTATTGCAAGAAAGTTGGGAGGACTATAGTCCCTGTTATGCAACATTCCCGATTGAGTGCTTCTCCCAGCTACCACCGAGAGGCTTATCATTGTTCAGCTGCTGTAACCTTGAGAGGAATTTTTCCAATGCTTCTCCAATTTAAAACACCTTAGTAGAATTGCTTTATAGCTTTTTCTGAAATCTACTGAAAGATATCATATAAACCCCAAAATACATTACGGGCAGGAGATCATAATCTCGGTCTTGGTCTTTAGGCTCAGTGTCCTTTTAAAGCAATTCATAAAAGCAAACTAAATTGAGATGATGTCTTGAAATCAAAGCTTTATACAGAGTCCATCTTACTTCAAAATAGGACACAACAATATCATAAAGCGCAATTGATTTTTCTCCGCATGTACTGAAGCTTCTAGTTCTTAAGTTTCTTAATTCTTCTTTATTGTCCATTGCTTATTTCTTATCACAATTTTCTTATAGAAAATGATGCAATACATAAGGCTGGGATTGGACATTCACTTAGAATTGAAAAATGTTCCCATTTCTTTCTTAGGCGTTTCGATTGGTATTTTATGTTGCACTTTTAAGAACATGCATTATTTACAAATCCACACTTTCTACAATTACAGTTCCACAAATTTAATTCACAACTCCACAAAGTGTGTCAGATCCACGCTTATTTTAGGCCCTGATATATTCAAGGTGTTTCAAGACTGGAACATAAGAAATCGGATCCAAAGCATTCAATAATATGAAAGAAAACTTAAAAGTGAACAGCAATGATTATTTTGTGTACAGTGAATATATTGAGTGTACAGTACAGTGATCAAATAAATGCATCCTGCCGAATATGCCTCTTCAGAAAGTTTATACTCGAGTCCGTAATAGATGGGGGTCTGGATAAAAAAGCGGCTGGAAAATTTCCCAAGTCCAAAAAATGGACGATCTGGTGAAAACCGGCGGAGAAATCCTTATAAATAGGAAACAGAAGAAATATAAACAAGACGCTGGCTTCTCATAGTAGAAAAAGCATCCACAGCATAACATTATGATAAAGATATTCAGTTTTAACAATTTGTTTAACTCTTTCTTTCTGTTCTCGGGGTGCACTCTACGACAAGCTTTTTGTTTGCATGTATGCGAAATAATAAACGGGGGAAGGGCGTAGGGGTCTGGAATAAGGTTGTCATTGTTTGTTAATAAACCTTCTAAATTTCTTATCTTCTGTCTCATAGACATTCGTAGAAGTCGACGAAGAAAAACCTCTGATTTCCGTTAGCTGCTCTTAATTTCATTCATTTTGTTACATCTCTACTTCAAGCTCGTTTTTACTCAATCTGCCTACAGTCTGGCATCACATTCCTTTTACATCATACCGTGTACTTTCTAAATAAGGTCACCTAACTACGTTTTCGGTGCAACAAACAAAAAAGAACCAATGAGATACTAGAACAAGATATACATTAACCAATGATAAACCTCAAATGTGTACAACCACAACTACAAATGTATATGAGTCGGTTAATGTGCCTCACTACCAAAGTCAATACCAGCTAAAACAACGAAAACAAAATACCAAAACAGTAACTCATACATGATTAACAAAAGCGCTTGAATCCATTTAATAAATTGTTAAGCATGGCAGCGAATTGGAAACCCCCAAAATTGTTGATTTTTTTCGAAAAATAATTAAAATGGGGATATGTTTATTCCGGATTCGACAGTAAGCAGCAGCATAGCGAGGGGGATGGAAGTGGGGGTGGATGCCCTACCCCCACCCCAAATTGTAAAATATAATTGAAAAGGTGCGTTCTCTAGCTTTCCAAAGGGCTTAGACCCTCTTCTCATCCACGCTCGACTCGCCTTTGCCCCCCAATCTTACCACCCTGGGTGCGCTACCGAGAGTTATTTTTAAAACTTTCCAATGTCAGCAGTAAGGTTACGGTAACCGTTTTCTGGATACAAACATCAATTTTTCGATTATTTCACATTCAGGTCGCCGAACATTCAAGGCACCCAATGATACCGAATTTGAAACTAACAGACATTTTAAAAATAGAAAAAATCTCATGGAAACGAAGAAGGTTTCGATAATTTCTTTATCAAAACTTTTAATTGAGTTCTGAAAATCTCTTGACCTGTTAAGCCGATTATCGTTGATTTGCGGTTGTGGTCGCATGTCTCATTTACAACATCGTATGACACATCCATGTATCCCATGTACGGCGTTGTCTAAACCGGCCTATTGATAAACAAGCTTCAAGTGACTTGACCCAGATTACACTGTGGTTTAACGGGTGTAGCTGGCAAGTGCAATCAGGCTACGTTTCCATTACTCCGTTTTCAAATCTCTCCGTTTTCATATCAGGGGCGGACTGGCCGGTCGGGCTACCCGGCGATTGCCCGGTGGGCCCTCCCAGTATTATTACATTTTTTTCTTAATTTTCTTAATTTTGGAATTTAAAAAATTTGAGACAAAATTTGGTAGCTTAGGATCTGCGTTTTCTGCTGATATATGTCAGATTTTGATACCTCGAACGCAAGGGTACAAAATAGCTTTTGAAGGTGGTACACTCACTTGAGCAATAAATTTGCCTGGAAAGTATCATTTTACAATATTTGCCAATTATTTTGTTATGGTTGGAATCACCAAATTTTTGTGCTCGAATGATGTATAGTTTTAAATGATTCCATTGATAGTTTGGCTTTTAGGAAGAGAAAAACAAATGTTGTGTCAAAAACGTTTGCCGTAACACAGAATAAGAATTAGGCAGAAGGGAAACTCCTGCCTATCAGGTGAAGCTTGAAAAAATTGCGCATGCGTTAACTTATACGAGGCTTAGCATGTAGCTGTCGAGGAAATTTCAAAAATGAATGAAAGTAGACAACTTTATTTGAGACGAAATGCCCCATGACAGTGAACAAATTCAATTATGTATCATGAATGATCATTTGTCATGGCCAAGTTCGTTTAATGAAATCGAGGTTAAAGGGGAATTAAGGAATTCTATTGTTGACTCAGACATAAAAAACAACAAAGGAACCGACGAGATTTGCCCTTCTGCCTATTTCCTATTCTGTGACCGTAACCTTAACATGCTCCCTGCGATCTAGGCCGAAATACTAAATAAGCATATTTTGGTCATTTACGGTGATTCATACTTTTCTAAATAGGTCATACATAAATTACTCCAATGGCTTATTTCTTGTCTCTACAAGACGAATAAACAAAACTAGAAAGCCGAATGCGGTAAAACAATGTAAAATACCAAATGACAGTTCAATGCTAACAGGGTGAACATAAAGGACAATTATCTGTCCAAATAAACTACCCAGCTGAGAAGAAGCTTCAGGAATCCCGCAAGCCAGGACCCTCATGGAGGTAGGAATGATTTCTGCTCTATACACTACAAGGACATCATTCAGCGTCGATGTACCCATAGAAGTAAGAACCATCACAACCATGAGATACCATCCACGCAAAACCCAGTAAAATGGAATAAGGCAAAGAGCAAGGTAGAAAATTAAAACCTTAAAAGTGCGCATTCTTGTTGATTTTCCCAAAAACAAGTAAGCGGCAACAAAAGAAAATAAAGGGGCGATCATCACAGCCCAACGATATTTGTACGTCAGGTTTTCCGAACATTTTCTACATTCCGAAATATCGGAATTTTCCCCAAACTGCATTGAGCCAAAACGCATTGTTTCTCCAAGAGCATTTACGTAAAATTGCAAAAAGGAAACCGCAGCAATTCTTTTCGTTACCTCAGACATCGATGGCTGCTCTTCGGGTTTGACTTCTTTGTCGCCATTCTTTGTTATATCGCAATTTTTAGAATCACCCTCTTCCAACTGCTCATACCCTTTCTTGAAACCATTCATTTTGGCAATCTTTTGTAGTGAGGCTTCCGCTTCATCTTGCCTGCCGGTAACTAACAAATATCTTGGAGATTCAGGCAGGAAAAACACGGCAAATGCTGACAATGCCATTGGCATTGTCTCTGCAAAGATGACAAACCACCGCCATGTTAGATACTTGAACGAAGCCATTGCGGCTAGGATGCTATAACCACACCCAGCGCAATATGCGAATGGAAACAGGGACATATATTTGCGTTCCGAGGCTGGCAAAATTTCCATTGCATAAACAAAAGCAATCAAAGAGCTGGCAGAAAGAAGGCCAGTAAAACCTCGAATTACGGACATCAATAGTACATTTGACGACAAGGCATAAAGTAACGTCAAATATGAATTAAAAATGAAGGCAAGTATCATCATCGCGCGTCTGCCATACCTATCTGATAATTTGCCAAGTAAGATCGAGCCAGCAATTTTAGTGATAGCTTCAGGCAATACAAGCCATGCTGCAGTCATGTAACTCAATTTCCAACGGCAACGAAGATATGGTTCCAATATCGCCAGAACACCTGATGTAGACGAATACGAAAAGTACCTAAGGCACAAAATGGTTAATGAAATAATTTGGAATTTTCCAAAACCAATCGCTTCGAGCCGGCCATTGATGTCAATTTGTGTTTTTTTCATCTTGAACCAACTTTTAGATAGCTTTAACAACTTAAAATTCCATGAAAATCACCTTTCCTTTTCACCGCTCGTCGTTGGCAAGACATCAAGTAACTTGGCTACAAAAATCTATTCCCTTTCAGCCTCAAAACAAAATTCCCAATGAAAGGTGAAGCACAGATAAGGGAACAATATAGCATTTTTCGTGGATGGTCAGTGTTGCGTTCAGACAGAAATAGGAACTATAATGAAATACAAAGATTAGATTAAGCCAGCATAGGTTCCGAATCTTTGATTGGCTGAGCGACCAAAATTCTCCATAGCCCGTTAGCCAATCAGAATTCAAGGATATGACAGCAAACGTGCTTCGAGGCTAGATTTAGGCCTATTTTGGACGTTTTTACCACTACTCACGAAAAAATAAACGTGTAAAATATGCTGAAAGATAGCCAAAAATCGCTAAATTCCACAATACTGCCTTAATCAAGTCCATTTTAAGTATTTTGGAGCAGTGAAATGATCGAAGAAAGGGAGGGAAAAGACGCAGAAAAGGATAGGAGAAAACGTTTTTAAAACATAGTAACTGTGAACTATTATACAGCAGAAACTGTTGATTTGTTTGCTTCGCTTTTCATACTATTACCGTTATGTTCTGTTTGTTTATTTTTTGTTACTTTTTGTCGTATGAATTCTATATGTTGCTGTTTCAACTAATTTATCACTGCACAATTTTCCATTTATAATGGCACATTTTGGACTTTGGTTATCACTGAGCCTTAAAATAAGGCCTGGAAAAAATGCAGCTCATCTTTCTCTTAAAATAACTGCATTTGTACAATTTCTTTTGCGCTCAGGTACTTTTATATATATATTTTAAGGGCTTGAAGATCGATGGGAAGCTCACGTCTATTGATGTTCACTACTACAGCCGAGTAAAAGCTGACGCCATTCGTCAGCGATGAAAAAGGCGGGAAAATGAATATAATAAAATATTAACTTGAATATGTGCCACCCATACAGCTGGGTATTTTACCAACAAAGTTTCTAAACATGAAGAAAATGTTGACGAAATTATCCATGAATGAAAATGGTTATTAAATGGCTTTGTCACTCACTATTCACAATATTTGGTTTTATAAAAATCATGGATGTTATAAATGGGCTGGTTGTAAAATTTTGATTGCCCGCTAAGGTTTTATACCGATTTATCCTCTATAGGTTGCTGGAGTACTTCTGAGGGAACACATCTTTTGTTTATCTGAGGGAACACGTTATTATCTTTGCTGCTCTCCCTATGTGGCCGACCTTATCACAGACAAACTTTTCATTCTCTGCATTTTTGTGCTGGTGTTATCATCTAGCAGCTGCCCTTCCAGCCCCCCTTGTGAAGGCGCCCCTGTAGTTAACCCACTAAATATGTTAATTTGGCAGTGTTAGGACCTTAGGAAGGTCTAGAGAGTTCCCAACTTGCGACTGAAGACAACATTTATTAGTCTAACAAGTTGCATCAGTATTTGTTGCAGTTGCAGATATCGTGTTGTAATCAGCAAAATTATATAAAGGCCCTTAATTAAGGCTGGAAAAGACATCTTTTAGAAAAATATAGAAAAATAGAGGTCCAAGTATTGCTCCTCGTGACACTACTTGTCAAACTCCAGTAGCTGCAATGATAAGTATGCAAAGATAGTGAATCAGTGCTAGCCGAGTTAAAGAAAAAATATGGAACTATTCATCAACACAATCACGCAACTGCTAATGATTAAAATATTCAAAACGAAAAACAATCTAAATCTAACAGTTATGAAAAACATTTTTACTGAGAGAGATATTCAATACAATCTGAAAAGTGAAAATCATTTGCGGTTGCCAAAAATGAAGACAACATCATACGGGATAGTACCCTGAGTACCAGACTCACTATATAAAATAATAGAGAGTCTGGTCTAGTGCGCCCCATTCTCGTTCTGGTGAACTTACTTGAAAGAACTGAAGTCTATTTAACAGACTAGGCACACATAACAAAGATACTCAGTAGTCAGAGAAGTTTTGTGAAATTTTAAAGCAAATGTATTTTATATAGTTCTTTAAAGTTGACATTATTAATACAGTGATAATAGACTTTTCTGCCTCAAGATTTCAATCAAATCAGGTTTAAAACGCCATTTGGCAGCAAAGAACATGTGCGAAGCATGCAATTAAAGTTAGCACATTGTAGTTATTAAATGTTAATCATTATTAAATTTCGTACACAACTTAAAATAAATCTTTTGTAATTTTCCTCAAAAATTGTATGTGTACTTTCAAAGTCTACTTCCTCACTGTGAAGGCAGCGTGCTTAGACACCGCGGCGGTTTGATTCGTCACGTTTGAAGTTCATCACAGCAAAAAAGGCCAATACGACAAGCTAAGCCCCAAAGCCCCGTTATAACTGATTTACTTGTGTTTGGTGTTGTTTGTTTTCGGCGCTTCTTATTTAATGCATTTCATGACAAGGCCTAATATCTTTTCATGAGAGGCACAGCCTGAAATATCAGAGACTTTCCAAAGCCAGTTGGCAATATGGCGAAGGTGTCTCTTTTCTCTACAAACAAGGCTTTCAATGCTGTTCTGTGTTAAGTTCCACAACATGCGGAAAATATTCTTTGAGTACAGTTTTAACAGCATCTTCAAACTCAATCGTTACGGTCGCTAGCATTTATTTATGTTGTGTTCTGTTCAATGTTTTATACCAGAGCTAAGTTTATTGTTTTGCTGTGACCTTTGAACGTACAGAAATCTGTACACTCGCTCCTGATTGGGTAATATCAGCACACCAGAACGAGAATGGGGCGCACTAGACCAGACTCTTCGAGTTGTGGTCAGAAGAAAGATAATCTTATATGTTGTTTTTTGTGTTTCTATTTCAAAATTCATACAAAAGTCATACTTTAAAATTTAAACTACTACAGAAATGTCAATACGTTACAATTGCTGCAAGAATGTTGCAAAGTGTCGAGGGTACACCAACCCCGTACCCTCATTAAGGACGCCCCTAATTATATCGACTAACTAATTTAATATATCAAAATTCAAATGTTTTAGATTGCACAATAACATCATCTATTACGGACTCCATTTTGGCATTTCTATTTTATCACAATATTTAGACTCACTGAAGTCTTGTCAACAATTGTTGTAAAGATTTTATGTATCTTTCTTGATTCTCAGGGCAGAGACGATGAAGACACCATGATGACGTTTTATATCTATATGCAATATTTATATAAGGCCTAATTATGACTAACCGGTTGATGATTACTTGACAAATCCGCGTGAGTTACTCCTTACCACTCAACTGGCCTATGCCAGGGAGTGGCTGTCTCTAATATATATCCTTTCTATTGGAGCTCCTTCTCGTAACTAACTACAATTCTTGCTGCAGAGCCTACCACGCCCATGTGTGTGTTTCCGTTATAACCTTATATGGCATAATGACCTTTGCACTTACCACGTGCTATTTTTCTCTTGCACGCGAGGGATACCAAAAGTTAACTTCACAACAACAATGAACAAGTTACAGTTTAAGACTAAAAGGCCGCAAATGGATTAACTTTTTACGTTGAGTGAGTACTTTGACCTCATATCTCCTTTCCTTTCAATAAACCGATCTTGGCAATGAATGACGAGTCTATTATGCAAAAAAAACAAGTATCAAGCAAGTATCTTGAAATCTTTTTTGACAAAAACTTGAATCGGAAACGGCAAATATATCAGAAACGCTTCATTAAGTAGTCTTTGTGAAATTCATTTTGAAAACTGCTTTGGCTCTCCATTTTACTTGCCAACTAATTTGCACAGGCAAACGAGACACTGTGACACTAAAGTCCTACAAGGGTACATATACTTCCCTAAAACGGCACTTGCAAATAGCTAAAGGGGGCATTGTGTTATTCGCGCCAGGTTTCTAGTGGTAATCGAGTAACATTTAAAAAATGTCTTCCGAAATGTAGAAAATTGGATCTGCAACAACCAAGAAATAGGCCATCATAAGAGTTCTAAATATATGAATATGCATTAGTGAGTCAGTACAAAGTTTGTATGCCTGACTGGTATCATAGAAACAATAGCTGATGCTTTGTCTCTGTGATACCATAAAATACAATAAAAATACCTACTGCAGTGAAACCATGTAAAATGCCAAAAGAAAGACTATTACTAACGTAATGAAGATATATAGCAATAAACTGGCCACACAAAATACCGAACTGACCAAAAGCATCCGAAATACCGCACCCGCTCGTTCTTATCGACGTAGGAAGTAGTTCGGCTCTATAGACTAACATAATATTAATCAGCGTTGCAGCCCCGAATTCAGTGAGAGCGATTGCAACGAGCAAAGGCCATCCACGTAAAGGCCAATAAAACGGTATAAGACAAGCACCTAGAAAAACTACCAAGATTTTCATTGTAAGCCCTCTGCTAACTTTGCCTAATAGCGAGTAAGAAGTGAAAACAGCGAAAAAACCAGCGGTTTCTACCGCCCATCGATATTTGTATGTCAAATTCTCGGAACATTTTCCGCACTTTGAAACATCAGAGTTCTCCCCAAACTGCATTGAGCCAAAACGCACTGTTGCAGAGACAATATCGCCATAAAATTGTAGAAAAGCTACTACAACAATCCTTTTTGCCATTTCGTATTTTGATTGCTGCTGTCGCACATCAACTTTTGTTTTGAAATGTTTTATTGTCACAGCATTAGTAGATTCGTACGAAGGAAATGCCGAAAATCTATCCAGTGCTCCGTTCCTTTTGGCAATCCTTTGGAGAGTCTCTTTTGCCTCTTCCATTTTTCCAATGGCCATCAAATATCGTGGAGATTCCGGCAGAAATAGCACTGCAAGTGCCGCTAACGTTATCGGAATGGTCTCTGCAAAAGCGTCGAACCATCGCCATGATAGATACTTCAGCGAAGCCATAGCAACTAAAATGCCATAGCCACATCCTGCAAAAAACCCTGCAGCAAAAATAGACATGTATTTTCGTTTGGATATTGGCAGAATTTCCATTGCATAGGTAAATGCTATCATGGTGCTTGACGAGACGAGTCCAATAACCCCTCGTATTATTGACAACAGAACTGTGCTGGTGGATAGCGAGAAAAGCAGCGTCAAATATGAATTGAAAATGAAAGCAAGTATCATCGTCTTTCGCCTTCCATACCTATCTGACATTTTGCCAAGTAAGATCGATCCAACTATTTTAGTGATAGCTTCAGGCAAGACAAGCCATGCTGCAGTCATGTAACTCAATTTCCAATAGCAACGAAGATAGGGCTCCAATATGACGAGAAGACTGGCTGTAGATGAATATGAAAATTGCCTCAGCAACACGATTGCTAAAACAATAATTTGGAACTTTCCGAAGCCGATTCTTTCTATTTGGAGATTTATATCAATTCCTTTGGTTTCCATATTGAAGTCGACTTTGATAGCTGGATCATTCCTGGTTCATTTGAAGTTTCATATGAGAAGTCTAATAGAAAAAGCGCTGGACTGGAAATTCGAGATGAAAAAATTAGTTTCTTGTGTTATGTTGTTTCTGACTATATTTGGTGGAATGAGTGCGGTTGAACGGATGTGCGCGAATCTTGGTCGATATTTCTTCCAAGATTCGACGATGACCCATTCCTCTACTGCGTAACCGGAAGAAGAGCTATTATTTCGATTAAGTATCTGTCAATAGACAAAATCTCTTCTAGTTTCGAATCTATTATGAAGTTTCTGATATCTTATTAATAATTTCTAGACATAGCTAACATGGCATGCATGAAATTACACATCCAGTTTCTGAAATTAATTTTGTCTAGAAACTGGTCAGATAAAGCTTCTTTGAGATTTGGAGTCGTGAAATATAGGGCTTCATTTAGAATTGGGCCTAATTGAAAAGGCGTCATCAGGAATGTAGTTATCAAAGACCTTTTCATAGGAAGACAACCTATATGTGTGTATATATAAATATATATATATATATATATATATATATATATATATATATATATATATATATATATATATATATATATATATTTATACTGTCAAAAGCTCTAACTCCAAGTGTAATAAAAATAATATAGATAAACTGATGAAGACTGCGGTCGAAACGTTTACATGAGAGTGTTTTTCTTGAGGATCTAATTTAAATGAGCGGGGGTTTTCGACGCAGCAAACTGGAGCTCGATTCCGACCAAGAGTAGTTCGATACAATTGGGCAGCACCCTTGTGGAAAGAATTTTCCTCCTGCCAGCATTTGCCTTATGATTATATATATATATATATATATTTTAAGTCTGCATGATACCGTTGTTGGGGAAGTTTTCTTTGTGATCTTTGATGGTGATATAGGCTTCTTTCTCTTGTAAAAATTCTACTCTTTCTTCGATCGATAAATTTATGCAATTTGTTTGATATCGCGATTGATTTTATGTACTTTCACTACATCTGATTTCTTGTAATCTTTGGTGACATTTTCTTTCAATAGTTCCATGTAATTCTCCGGTTCGAGTTTGTATATATTCCTTGACTTGTCAGCTGATACAAATATCTTCTGGCTGTTTTTTTTTCTTTGATGTCATTTTTCATTTTGGTTTGAAAAGGGCTATTTACGCTTCTGAATTCGATATTATTTACCATCGTCAGTAAATCATTTTCAAAATTGCTCAACAGATCAATAGTAGGTGGACACCTTCTGGAACGAAATCCATAAGTTTCAATTTTCATGTCTGACTTTAGTTAACCCAGTGTTTCCATTGCTTTCCATTGCGTTCTCATTCTTTTGATTACACTTTCTACCTTTGATTTTAGTTGAATGGTATATTCATTCTAACTTGCGATAGGCATGTTCTTCTTTGAATAGTCGATTGTAAATTCTTTGGGGACAATAAAATACTTAATAATAGAACAGATTTTATTAGCCAACCAGAACAAACTTTTGATGAGCAATTTTCGATCTTAGAATGTAGTTTTTACGATTAAGCACTATACACAATTAACTTCGTTTGATTGTGTTCGATTATTCGTTTTCACCGTTCTATCTTGCTTGCCGTTAATTTGTGTTCTTTTAGACACCTGATGATTGTTTACACATGAAACTCAGAGTTATGTCACAATAGTCTGTTTATTTTAGTCTATCTAATTGCTCCGATAAGTTGAGCACTCTAGACAGCAATATGATAATTAATACAATATATAAATAAATATATATACATATATATAATACTCATATATAGAAATTTGTTTTTGATACTTCCGTAGCACAGTGCTCAATACGTTAGCACGTAGAGCGTGATATATCATAAAGTTGAAGAAAGTAAAACTACATGGTTTCGTGCTACGGAAGTATCATATATATACATATATATATTCAAGATTGCGTTGTCTATTTTGACGTGACAGTGCTCGATGTGCAAAAGCACAAAGCAATAGATATAATAGAAAATAGAATATAGACTAGAAATGAGACATGTTCTCTGTTACTCCGAGTTTCGTGCTTGCGCACTCATCAGACAGACTATAATCAGACAGACAGACAGACAGATTAGAAGAACCTTAAAGATTTACTAGTTAGGGCGAAACTTTATAATGAAGGGGCAGGGACCACGCATAATAGGGGTTGTACTCCATGTGGCAAGTCTCGATGTCAAGTGTGTAATGTTATGTGTGACAGTGATACTTTTACTTCCCAAATAACTGATAAGGAATATAAGATAAATTTTCCGTTTAACTGTGATTCGTCCAATGTTGTGTATCTTATGGAATGTAAAGTATGTGGTGTACAGTATGTGGGTAGCACTTGCACGCCTTTTAGGCTTAGGTTTAATAACTACAAGGCGTGCAATCGTAAGTTTATCGGGGGCTCTTCGGGTATACCTCAGGCTGATTTTTTCCGGCATTTTGCAGGGAAGGATCATCATGGGTTTCTCGAAGATATTAAAGTAGCTATTATAGATAGACATAATGGGAATGGTAGGATACGTGAAAGTTTCTGGCAGTATAAGTTAGAAACTTTCGCACCCCGGGGCCTTAATATTAGGTTAGTTGAAACATAGTTTTATTTTCATTTCCTACCTTTTTGTTTATTTTCTTCTTGTTACTTCTGTTTCCCCGTCGCTTCACCCGATTCTTATTTTCATCCACTGCTTGTGCATGCAACAAAATAAACCAAAAGCAAATTTCTATGCAAGATCCCCTACAACCCAACAGCGTCGTAGCTAGCTCGCTGTTCAAAAAGATTGAGTGAAGTTTAGTGAAAAGTTTAGTCACGTTTTGCCACCCTCGCTAAACTTCACTAAACTTGACTAAACAAAAGTTGAGTGAAATGTTTAGCGAAATGTTTAGTCGTTTTGCCAGGGCTTTAGACTTTGAAATTTATGCTAAGTCCTACTCCTTTTGGTTTTCTCTTAAAAATTTTGTGGGTCTGTTTCACATTGGGTGCATGCAGAGGCGGACTGGCAGCAAATCTCTCGGGTTGCTATATTCAGAAAAGGGGCCCGTACTATCCGAGTTACAAAGTTATGTTACTAGCCATACCTCAAAACAATTCATTAGATTTAATTATTATCACCACAAGCAACTCATTCTGCTAGAAACTTGAATTGAACGAATGAAAGCTCAGTTCAGGTTTAAAGCAATTTTGGGCGTATGGGCTAAGCGGCAAAGTGGGGGCAATATAGTCATAGTCTAGCAATGCAACAGTCAACCAATACTATGAGTTTGTCGTATAAGATCAGTTTGTTTTGCAGTCCTACCTACATTCTAAAGAATCGTAACTGATTTAACAATACTTCAACAAAACAAAATGAAAAGTTCTGGCTCTAAATAAAATCCATTAAACGATGTTCCTTGAAGTCTCTTTGAAGCGCCGGCGAAGAGCACGCGTACTGATTTATTATGTGTTCACAGTCTAACGGTAAGTTTTTCTCTTCACTTGAAATAATCATCAGTGATTCAAGGTGTGGCTGACCAATGGTTGCTCTAAGTTTACTCTTTATAAGCTTTAATTTACTAAACATTCGTTCACATGAAACTTGCGTGCAGTTCAGCGTCATAACAACTTTATAAGCAACGTAGAGAGCAGGATACGACGAGGCATGCATGTTGTACACATGCAAAGTCTTGAATGCACAGGGGATGCAGACTCTACAAGGCTCATTTCTTTTAAGGCATGGGACAACTGTTCTGTGCTAACAAGAGCTGTGGTGTCAGGTGGAACTTCTGCAACGAATTCTTCCTCTTTTTATCTTTTCCGAGATCTCTATGTATTTCTCAAAACTTTCCTCGTTGGGGATGCTTGTTGCCATTTTGATCATTGCCGCTGAGCTTATTTCTTTGTAAACTTGAGAGAAAGACTGCAATTCTTCCCGCAGCTGCTCCAAGCTTACTTCAGACATCTTTGCAATCTTGCTTAACAGTGTCGCGTCCTTTCTCAGTTGCTCTTGCAAGGGTTCAAGGAAAGCCAAATCTTTTTAAAGATCTGCGTTTTTTGAAAATTAGCGATCAATCTTGGCAATTGCTATGTCCAGCGTGGTCTTGTAAGATGGATTGCATAGCGGTTTGTTGCTGCGCCCATTGATTCAACTTCATCTGGACCTTCATCGATGGTTAGCCTCTTTCTCTTTCTTAATCTTGGTTCCTTGAGCTCTAATGCAATAACAAATCCTTCTTCAATAAGACTTTCTGCAAATTCCTTGGCTCTCCTGTGCGTTTCACAGAAAGTCTCTCTTATGGTGGCTAGGCTAGTTCCAAAGCTCTGTGCCATTCTATACGCAGTCATAACATTTCCAAGGCTCTGTGCCCTTGAGTTTGAAGGTACTTTGAAACTGGAGTAGTGAACTGAAATATCCTCATGAAGACAAACGCCGTTAGTATTGACTCGAACTTGATCCAGTTCTGCTAAAGTGCTGAAGCCTCGTAATTAACTTTAGAATCAAACTCCTTGGAAGATTTTTACTTCTGTAGCGTCCGCAGCAGCACAATGGCTCTAACTGGCTCTGGGGTGTCATATGTGCCAAAAATATTTCTTAATGCTGCATCTTTGGACCACCATCGAGTTTCGCCAATCTTTTGCAGCTTGTTACGCATGCCTTTGGCACATTCTCTCCAGACATCCATTCGTTTATGTGATTAACTCGTTTTATCTTCTGAGTTATTTTCTCTAATTTATCTACGGAGGGCCCGGTTTTTATGAAGTTGAGAGGGCCCGGGTTGCGATCGCCACCTAGCAGCAATAAGTCGCCAGTCCGCCACTGGGTGTATGGCGACTCAAATGTGTTTTTGACAGCCCATCCATCAAATCAGTAATATTGTGACAGCACAGGTGCGGGGTTTTTGGGCGGTGGGGGCTTTTGGGGGAGGACAGTTGCGTCGACTGCGGTTGTCGTTTGTGTTCTCTCTACCGGGGCCTCTACGTCCCAGCACTGTCGACTGTGCTGGCCTGGCATCCAATGTGAAACAGATCCCAGTATGTATCCGTATTTAGTCGCATTTAATAATGTTTGTCAGTTAGTTAGTTTAGTATTTTATGTGATGACCCTTGGGATAGTCATCAGTGGCGGAGCCACGGGGGGGGGGGGGGGGGGGGAATGGGGGGACTAGGCTACCTTTTGTCCCCCCCCCACTTATCCTAGGCTGGAGCCGCTACTGATAGTCATGGGTTCTTCCTTCCCGGGGTCATCGTCCTTGTTATGTAGTCCAGCAGTTTTTAAAGTCTAGTCTTAAGTACCTCGTTCTTGTAAACTTTTCATATTGTATAAAAAAAATTCGAGATTTTAGGCCCTTGAAAACTTAATGATCTGATACCATTGTTGGTAGTTTTGGCTTTTAAAATATCAATAATATAAACTTCAAGAGCTAAAATTCTTACTAATTGGACATGTTTGGTAGTTCCTTTTGAGTTAACAAGTAAATCTTTCTACAAAGACGAATAGTCTCAATAGGCTAGTCGTAATGCCCTTTCGCAAATTTTCTTTAGCTTATCCTGACTTCCTTTACCACATAACGTCCATATCAATTAGATGATGATTGAAGTAACATAGTATAAATGAATTCATAATTCTCTTCTTCTCTCTGTCGCCCCTAAATCATGCTAATCTTTTTGAAGAATTTTATTGTTTAGCTGCTCTTTTAACAGATCATATCGATTTGCGCATCAAACGTTAAATTATCATCAAGCTAAGCACCAAACAATGACGTTTTTCTCGATTTCAATTGCAAATTCTTTGTCAATTTTAATCGCACCTATGCATTTATCTTTGCTGTCGGTTTTGAAAGCTTGAAATTTAGAGGGATTTGCAATCATTTCATTTGATTTAAACCAATCAAGACATTTGCCAAGTAGAGTCACATGACATTCACATGACAATCACTTTGATTAATCGCCTTTGATATTCTAAACGACCGTAATGCTGAGTAGTTTAGTTTTTCGTCTAAATACTTCAATGTTATATCTATATTTTGCTACTAAACAAACTGTTTCTTCTTTGGCTACTCGACAAAATGGTGCCGTGACCAGGATTCATTTTGTCCGTCTACGTTTTGTTTTCGTTCTTTCACTGCTGTGAATGTTTCCATATTAAAATTACCAAAATAAAGTTAGAGAAGTTGAAGCAGGAGAGGAGGCAGATTGACCGTTCGTTCACGAAGATACACAATGAAGTCTCGACGCTTTTTAGTGTACCGCGTTTAGTAGAGGAAGAAATTCATTTCTTAAAATCATCATTCAAATCGTTTAAGGCTACGCAATCGAAATGCAGCTACAAAGAATTTGGTTCGAGGAGTTAGAGAAAGAACCCGAAATCGTATTTGCCATGGAAATTCAAGGTAAAGTCGTTAAAATTGAATTTCTTCTAACGAAATTTGAAAAGCTATCTACAACCAATTCACAGCGACATCATTCACAGTCATTTTCTCCATCAAAATTGCCCGATCTTAACCTTCCGACCTTTGATGGGAATATCACCGAATGGTTTGGCTTTTGGTGGCGTCTTCTGTCGCAAGTTGGATACTCTTCAGATCTTCCTGAGGTCCTAACACTGCCAAATTCATATATTTAGTGGGTCAACTAAAAGGAGAGGCTTTAGATACTGTTAAAGGGATAATACCCTCCGAACTAAATCAAAGTGATTGTCATGTGAATGTCATGTGACTCTACTTGACAACATTTATTAGTGTTAATTTTTTTTTTCATTTTTTTGCAAATTGTTTTCGACATTTAGTTATTAATGACAGGAAAATTCCGAGTTATCACAATGTACGTCACAGGGTCACGTGATAAAAGGCAAAATCACGCCCCCTGCGCCCCCTGATTAGAATTTTTTGTTCTAAAACAGGAAATACTTACTTCTAAATGATGATCTATAAGTTAATGAAAAGAAAAGATAGGGTGAAAAAGTTGCATCAGTATTTGTTGCAGTTACAGATATCGTGTTGTCATCAGCAAAATTATATAGAGACCCTTAACTAAGGCTGGAAAAGATATCTTTTGGGAAAATATAGAGAAGAAGAGGTCCAAGTATTGCTTTTGTGACACTACTTGTCAAATTCTACTCCAGGAGCAACAATGATAAGTGTGCAAAGATAGTGAATCAGTGCTAGCCGAGTTAAAGAAAAAATATGGAACTATTCATCAGCACAATCTTGCAACTGCTAATGATTAAAATATTCAAACGAAAAACAATCTAAATCCAACAGTTATGAGAAACATTTTTACTGAGAGAGATATTCAATACAATCTGAAAAGTGAAAATCATTTGCGGTTGCCAAAAATGAAGACAACATCATACGGGATTTGACATTTTGCTTTCTTAGAGACATATTTTTTGCTTTCTATACACAATAGGCATGTAGTTTTGCTAAAAGGAAGTTTTTCTGGTAGACAGTCAAAGGCTTATGATAAATCAGTTAGGACAGCACCAATATGTTTTTTTCCTTTCCAGTTCATTTTCAAATTTTCGATAAATCGTAAAAAACTTATCACTCTTCGAGTTGTGGTCAGAAGAAAGATAATCTTATATGTTGTTTTTTGTGTTTCTATTTCAAAATTCATACAAAAGTCATACTTTAAAATTTAAACTACTACAGAAATGTCAATACGTTACAATTGTTGCAAAAATGTTGCAAAGTGTCGAGGGTACACCAACCCCGTACCCTCATTAAGGACGCCCCTAATTATATCGACTAACTAATTTAATATATCAAAATTCAAATGTTTTAGATTGCACAATAACATCATCTACTACGGACTCCATTTTGGCATTTCTATTTTATCACAATATAAAGACTCACTGAAGTCTTGTCAACAATGAACAAGTTACAGTTTAAGACTATTTGGCCGCAAATGGATTAAATTTTTATGTCGAGAGAGTACTTTGACCTCATATCTCCTTTCCTTTCAATAAACCGATCTTGGCAATGAATGACGAGTCTATTATGCAAAAAAAAACAAGTATCAAGCAAGTATCTTGAGATCTTTTGTGACAAAAACTTGAATCGGAAACGGCTTCATAAACGCTTCATTAAGTAGTCTTTGTGAAATTCATTTTGAAAACTGCTTTGGCTTTTACCACTTTACTTACCAATTAATTTGCACAGGCAAACGAGACACTGTGGCAATAAAGTCCTACAAGGGTACATATACTTCTCCTAAAACGGCACTTGCAAATAGCTAAAGGGGGCATTATGTTATTCGCGCCAGGTCTCTAGTGGTAATCGAGTAAAATTTAAAAAATGTCTTCCGAAATGTAGAAAATTTGCAATAAAGGAGCCAACTAAGGAATACGCCATCATTCGAGTTAGGAATGCAAAAGTAGGACATGTATGGATCAGTACAAAGTTTCTATGCTTGACTAATGGTTACAATCTATTTCAGTTTAATAGCTGATGTTTTGTTTCTATGATACCATAAAATACAA